>NW_008658669.1:823-102631 GCF_000695815.1 Acanthisitta chloris
GTGTCTTCCTCCCCCCCGCCGGTGGGCTCTTAGCCTGCCACAGAGACAGGAGGCTGCACCCTCTTTCCGTGGGACTCGACTGGAAGCAGCAGGATCCATGGCAACATTCCAAAAAAAAAAACCAGCGTTCTTTACACCCATAGCCAGTATTTTGTTTGGCTTTTAGTGGCATTAATGCTGAAAGCGAGAGAGAGGAAGAAAAGAGGGGGGGAGAGGTGCAGGAAGGCTGTTCTCAGAATATGTGGACAAAGTCTCTCCTGTCAATTGATGTTGACCATTCTAGCAACACGCCAATAAAATTTCAAATTGAAATTTATCTTTTAATTTTTATTTCATGGCTTTAATCCATGATAAGTTTTAAACATCTGGGACCGTGGATCTGGATGAGATTCTAGCTAATATTTGCCTTGCAGCTGACCAAAAGCATCAGTCATACTTTGCTAACCGGGGGAGGAAGTGGGTGTTGGGGCGGGAGGTAAATGCCTGTTTGTTTTGTTTCTTAACAATGTTGCTTCTACCTGTAGCTGCAACCCAAATTTTGTCCCAGCCAACTCTGACAAGTTATTTACAGGGGAAAATGCTTTCACATTTCTGGTTGAAATCTATCACATTTTTAAATATTTGTGTTTGCTTTCTGTTTGCAGCTCTCTAAATGTCATCTTAATGCATAGGATCTTTCCACCTCTTCCCTCCTCCCACTTTCCTCCTCCCATCCCTTTGTTTTTTCTGTTGAAAAAAAGTTGGTGAGCAGCTGCTTTTCTTAAAACTAAGTTCATTGGTGAAAGGAAGCGGTGTATTTTGGAGAACAGTATAGTGTTGCTCCTCAGAGATCCAGCATCCAGGATCTCATGCTTGAGCTGTGGATTTGTATCACTGTAGTGATTCTCACTGCACCACTGCTTCAATACCTCTTCATGCACAGATCAACAGAATCCTGCAAGAAACAAATAATTTTGAATTCTGCATGTTGCTTCTTTGAAACAGCAATTTATTGCATATTTGCAATTCCACTTAAAGAAAATAGATGTTATGTGGCCAAGTTCATCTTGCATTTCAAATTCCCAGCAACTAAAATTTCAGTGTAAGTTTAGAAATCCACAGCAGCGTTTGAAAGAATCCTTTTGATGTGATGTGAGCAATGCATTGTCTGTATTTCAGATCCTGTTCAGTCATTGCTTAATTCTAAGTTTTGAAGTGAAAAATTAGAGAATTAAATATATTTTAAAAAAATCTAAGCAAATTTACTGGGGCATTTCTTTTTATTATTCTGAGCTGCATACAACTTGTATTGAGCATTTTGTCTTTGCATGTTTCAGTGCTGAAAAGAAAATGCATTTGGTTTTGTCCTCTCTTCCCACATCAATGTCAGATAACAGAAGAGAAGTAATACCCCTCTTTTGTATATATGATACACTCCACCCCCTATCAATGTACTGTGTCCCAACTCTTTTTTTTTTTTTTTTTTTGTATTAAACAATGTCATAAGCAACCTTGTTGCAACAGCAATTTTATTTCTACAAACCATTTGCCTCCCATAGCTGAAACAAGGAGGGTGGAGTGTACTTCATTGTATTAAAAGTGTCAGCATAAATATATTTAACAAAAAGCCCCCTAAACCCCAAACAGAACACCTCAAACCTGTATCACTGAAACTGCACCCTTTCAGTGAAGGTCATCTTACTGGCTTTGTGCTTGCTGATACACCTGGCAAAGTTATGTGGTAATAGGCAGCGTTACTTTTATCCTCTCCCCTAAAGTACCTTGTTTAGTGCAATATAGGGTAAAAATGTGAATTGTAATTACTGTCAAATTATTGTTGAAATAGCCTCAAACCATAGCATACCTTTTAAATGTGTCATAATTTAGTCTTATACAGACAGTAGTTGCTGTCTGATGATGATAGCCTTTCCCATAACATGATACACAAATGCTGTGTGGAAGATTCTATCTTAATTGTTGTACCACATTAGATATCCTAAATTGTCTGTAAGAATTTATATACCACTTGGTGGGAGCATTGTAGGATTGCAGAAAGGCACTGGCTTTGCAACAAGGCACTTATGATAAAATAAGCGATAGGAGAAGGAAGGTAGGCAAAAGCAATTTATTTGAATTTTTCCCTTAAATAATATGCATCAGAGACAGATTACAAGAGGCAGGAGGAATTACATAAGAAGGAAATAAGTAACAATGTTTGTGAATGAAGGCAAGAAGAATGAAGGAAAGCCACAGTGTTATTTTTGATTGCTGGAATGCTTTTTTTTCCTTCAACTTGCTTTCAGATTAATAACATAGGATTAGAGACAGATTCCTTTCAAGAACAGAATTGTAAGTTCTCACTAGTGAAAATTTAGAATATAGTGGCTTTAAACTTTTCATTGTGCTTTCTGAATACTCCACTCTACCTAAACAACCATTTGAACTCTGGATTTTTTTTGTAATGATTTTCTAACCTGATTCGTAAACATGACAATTTTCTTTGGTTTACCTAGCTAGATGTAGAATGGTATTTTGTAGTATGTAGAAGTTGTTACAGGAACTATTCTATGCTTATTTATTCAAGCTCTGTCACAAGTCTTTGACATCACTACGGACTTGTAGAGATAAAGGTACAATATAAAGCCTTAGTCCTTTGCATAAGGACTGGAGAAAATATATTGAAAATAGTCACAGATGGTATCAAGGGTACCCATACAGTTTCTTTTGTGTTCTTTTCTGTTACTAGATTTCAGTCCAGTGCTACTGACAGCAATCTGGCCCTGATTCATAGTCCATTGAAGTTAATGGAAAGGCTCTTGCTGACTTCAGTGAGTGATCAGTGATCAGATTTTATTGTAGGAGGTGGTTAAAATTTGTGGACCTTGAGAAGGGAGACTTAAGATAACACTTCAGAGACCAGAAGGGCCGCCTTTCTGAGGTGGGGGACAGTGGACACAGGCAACACTGAGAAAATAAGGGAAGAAAACATACCAGTTCTGAAAAAAGCTGTATTAACCTGAGACAGCAGTAGGGAATCTGCAAAAAAAAGACTGATTGAAAAGTGGATATAAAAAGTTGTTCAGTGCCTTGAAACAAGAAATGGAAGGCAACAGAGCAGTCAGCTGCAAGAAAGGCAATGATGTGAATGACTGACAGGTAAAATGTAATTTATTATACTCATCTTTCAGGATCAGTGGCCTGCCAGAGTTAACATTTCCATTTCCAGCAGTAAAGATATTGACAAATTGTATTATATCTGTGGAATCTGTTTACATTCTTTGGTCTAGCTACCTAGGGCAAATATTTACATCTCATTCATTGCTCTTGAAATACTGACTTGTAATGTGACAGCAATGTCAGGATACTTTGCACATCTTTTTTCTGTGTCATGTTTCAAGCTTTCTGTTAGCTATTTGGGTAACAGGTCTATAGAATCTCTTTTGCTTAGATATGATTTTCTTTCTCTTTTCAAAATGAAATCTTTTGAATTGCTTTGAGACTAACATTTTATTAAAAATTCAGTTCATGTCCAATTGAAACATAGAGAGCCTTCATGAATTGTTTTCCTGTCATGACCAAAATATTTACTGGTTATTAGTTGTACATATTGGAAGAGGACTGTAATGCTAGCAAAATAGGTTTGGCCACTGTCAAATTTTGTCTCCATCTTACATTTCCAGGTTACTTTGTTTTCATTTACTAGGATTCTTTTTCTCCTTTTAAATCTTATGGTTGTATAAAATGAAAAAGCCAACCAAACAAAAAAACAAACCAAAGCCCTCATAGTGTACTTTTTATGGCAATATGCTGTTGATCCACATAGCGGATTTCAGGTTTAAAGCAGGGTGCAACAAGACATGGCCTTCAGGTTGTGATAAGAAATGGCCCTTGGTCTGTGCTAGAGTGTGCACAGTCTTAATTATCCTGCCTCATTTCACTTTAGTGTCTTTCATATTCAAGTAAGTAATGTGCAAAACTCTGCCAGAGTTTATAGACCTGGTTATGCAATGTATTGAACATCTGTAACTCCAAACACTGCTTGCTAGAGTTGAGGGAATGCTGTATCTCACTCAAGTCACAGAGCATCTTGTGGGATCAGGTACTGCAGTCTGCCCCACCTTCTGTCTGCAGCTACAGAGGAAGTAGCAGTCTGGGGTAGCTACTGTCAGTTTTAAGATTTAGTTATTTTCTAAGAAATATTTCTACTAGAGTAACTTGTGGACAGTGTTCTGTCTGTAATTATAACTGGATGTGACTAAAATGTTTTATGTTTTGCTGCTTGTTGTGTGAAAAAAGTGTGCTTTCTGCTTATAACCCAGGAAAAAGGTGGAAGTCCCAGTCCTAAAAAATGAATCCAGAAATATACAAGGAGGTATGATTGAGCTATCATGCTAAGGGTGGGTTCACTGCAGACTTAGGGTCTAAAGGACAAGAGCATATGGCTAGAGTGTGAGCAAGTGCTGCTGTGAGTTTGAGTGTCATTGTTTCCATGGCAAGTCTGGAATTCATTGGTTACTTTATTACTATGAAATATTTAATTTCTCTATACGCTGAGTTCAAATTTGACATGTAAAACTCTCCTATGCTTGTGGATCCTCTGACACAATGTTGGTTTGATCTGTCAGGTTTTTTATGGTTTTATTGTCAAGAAAATTAATACTGGGATCAGGTACTTACTGAACTGCTTGTAAATCAAAAACAGAGTAGTGTAGATGTTAGGTTGAAAAAATGGAATGGACTAAGAATCTTCTGTTACTGGGCATATCTGTGGATTTGTTCCAGATTATATAGATATAATATATAAAGGTATAAACTACAAGTGCTGTATTTTTAAAGTGGTTGTGGCATTCTGCATTATCTCTTTTGTAAAATAGTATTATCTTGTTTAAAGATTCCAAATCCCCAGTGAGGTTCTATTTTTTATATTGAAATTCCACCATGCTATTGAAATTAAAAGTTACTTTAACCATACTTACCTTTGAGAAATAAACTAGATTTTTTTCTTACAGGAATTATCATTGAGCAGTCAGTAATATACACTTTCATTTCTTAGTTTTAAGTATTTTGCATCAAGCACAAAGGTATGTAGGTGGATATTGTCTAGAGGAATCATAGAATTTCCATTAGCAGAGGCCATTCAGACTATTTTTTTTCCATATTTTTATGATGGGGTTTTGGGGTATTTCTAATTCTGTAGATGATATATGTAAAACTGCAGGATCAGGATCTTTAAATAAAAGAAGATCTACCCCCTTCATGTGGCATGTACTTTGGGCTAAAATCAAGGAATAGGACTAGCCAGGATCAAGACCTCAGCATCAACCTCCTACAGAATTTGATGGAAGGCTCATGTGTGTGATGTCTACCAGAAGGGCCTTAATTACATTTTCTTACTTGTACATAGAGTAATCATCTATGCAAATTGGCATTTTCCTAGGTATAGTGGGTTAATGCTTTCCAAACATCCCTTTGACTGTCTCTTATGTGTCTGTGTGGATACATGTGTTGGGCACAAATTGAAAATTGGAGTTTAGTGTACAGGCTCGAGCCTCTGAAGTGCTGTAGCGCCAATATCTTCAGCTTTTTTGACAGGAACTCAGGTGGAATTTGGAACCAGTGTGGGTACAGCGGAAAAGGGTGGGAGAGTTTGCAGTTAATCTTCAGGCTGCTCAAGGACAGTGTCCAGATCTAAGGTTGAAATTCTATTCTTTCTTTCTCTTCTCCAAGGTGCATGAGGGTGAGTAACTGCACTCCTCACACTTTGGAGATCCATGCTACTGCCTAGGCTAATTAGGGTGAGTAAAATACACAGTATCTCATCCGCTTTAAGTAGCAAATAATTTTTCACAGTTTAAGCACTATTTGGATACAGTGTGGCATTGGCAATCCATTTTGAAAAGGCACATTTTTAAGGTCATAAACTAAACAGCATAATGTTTATAAATGGGAGACCTCAATAGTTCTTCTTGGTAATTTCAGTATGGCAGAGGTAAGAGCTTGTTCCCAGTTTGTGTAAATAAAAGAGTAACCCTGATTCAAGAAAATTGTCACGGGGTAGAATTTGGAAATAAACAATCAAACGCCAGATTTAGTTCTGAGGTGACGCCATCACTACTGCAGGTAAATGAATGACAAATATCTAACTCTGAATAAATATGAACTTCTGCATTGTGACGCTTCTTCACAGAACAGTATTTTATGCCACAGAAGGAGTATTCCTTGTATGTTATTCAACATGAGTAAACATACCACAATCTGGTCTTAAAACAGATCTTTTCATTCATATGTTCCTATTGTTTCCATATGCCCATTCAGTCAGCTGAAAGCAATATGAAATCTAAATACACCAATTGTTTGTAAATATTTAATCAGAAATTTATATGCATATTGACATATAACTAATAGATGTACTTGTATATACATATAGATTTGCATACTCTGTGTGTATATATTACGCATAGACACACGAGAAGTCTTGACTATTTTGTTAGTATTGGTAAAAAATGGCAGTCATTTCAGTATGTATATTATCTGTGCAACAGATGGATACCCAAGACTTTGTTGACAGGATTTTAACACTATTCAAAACTTGTTCTTTAGGGTATGCCATGGTCTTCTGACATAAGAGAAGTGAGTTAAATATGTGGGTTTTGACATATTGCTACTTACTGGAGGAAAAATACCAAGAAACACTGCACTTTGCAATAATGAAGTACCCTTTTAGAATAAACTGTGCTGCTACTGACTTGTGTATTTATAAATAAAAGAATGATCCAGTGAAGTATCCATCCATCTTTCTCTTTGGCATCTTTAAATGGATAGTGCCATAAAGGTCTTTTCATAATTTGAATGCTTTTCCTCTCACTGTAATATTCTGGAAGCGTATCACTGAAATTAGCCGTGTTCTGTTGTTCAGACATGCTTAACTACTGCTGTGTAGTTTTTCTGAACTAAAGAAGTGGCTGGCATTGATATTTCTTGACTTTTCACATCTTTCTTTGAATTGATATGTGTATGTTCAAAAGCTGAATGGTGGGACTTTGAAAAGCACTTACTATTGATTTGAGTCTCCTCATTGAATTCAGTAGAGAACTTTCACCAAAGTTATTTGGGCCACAGTTAGGCTAAAACTGACTGCTTTTAGAAACATTACCTAATGGATAGAGGGTGAAAATCAGCTCTGTCAAGACCTGAGTGCTTTGTGTGGACTGGATTGCTGAGAGTTATACCCGTGAAACCTTGACAAATGAAATTTCATTTGAAGAACTAGAATACCTGTGTTATTCCATGTCCTCAACCGTGAATTTTTTGTATCACCTGATAAAAGATTATGGATCTTTTACCTATCGTCCTTTTCCATGTACAAGCCCGTCACTAGAAATCACTGTTAGAGAGTCTGTCAGAACTGAATCCTTGTCCAGAGATTTCTGTCATTTCCAGAGGCTGTGGAAGACAAAGAGTTCACTCACCTATCCTGCTGAGGCCCTTTGATAAAAATAATTAATTCATATAAATAAATAAATGGATCACCACTAAAAGTAGATCCAGTGTAACAAATCGTGGTCTGCTGTAACAGTGCTGATGATTAAAGCATGGCACTAAGCATCAGTAGCAGTTACTTTAAAGAAACTTAGATTGCATGTTAAGCTACAACTTCATTGAACAGAGGTACCTTAGATGAATGCAAGGACTTATTTATAAGAGACTATATGATACAACTGTTAATATGACAGAACCCTGCTTTAGCTTTAGATTCAGACCTCATTACATACATTTGCCTCCCTGACAGGCTTTCTGGATTAGTATTTCCAGCCTGTGCTGACTTTATATCATTGATTCTTCAGTTAGGTGTAATCAAAGGTCATTATAGTGAAAAGTTCACTTTAATTGACCCATCAACTTATTTTAATTATGACAGTCTAAAAGAATGTCAGGTGCTAGACCCCTACACAAAGGGTCATTTAATATGCAGATTCAGCCTGGCAGTAATACTGTCTGTATCCCATTAGCTCTAGCTAAGGCCTGTAAAAGGCTAGTACTTTATCTGCTTCAATTTGAACAAATACAGGCAAAAAGATTAGTAGAAAAAAAGGTTCTTAAAAAAAAAAGTCGTGCTCAGCAGAAATCCCGGGCTGTTCCTTTATACTAGTGCTTTGTATACAGATAAACTCAGAAACATGCAGATAAAACTTTCACTGTGTTAGGAGCACCAATTGTAGAAATGATACCCTTTAAATTTTGGCATGCTAGAAGCTAGCATAGTATGCTGAATAAAGAGGATAATCTTTTGCTTTTCCATTTCACAGCATTCTAGTCACTTTTCTTAATCCTTAGGAACCCAGTTAAGTTCACTGTCTGCTGATAATGTACCCCAAGAGCAATAGAAATGTCAAATTTTTGCACACTGCAAGAGATATCAGTACTGAGAAACAATCTTCAATTTCATTCTCCTGAAAGCCTTAATCTCATACATACCTTTGAACTTTTAATGACTTTCCTAAGAATAATGTCCAAGATAATGTGAATGGAAAGAAAGCAGGAACATAAAATGTCAGAGGAAGAATTTGTTTCATGTTCAGCTATGAACTGTCATATATTTCTTATTTCCTTGAAACAGGAATAAGATTTGTACTGATATTTAGGAAGCCATTTGGTTTGCAGGATTCATAGACTTTTTTAAAAAAAATCAGGTGTGCTTTACTGAAACAAACAATGCTAAAGGAAAGAAATGAGTACCAATTGGAGTTTAATAAAGTTGCCATATTGGCAAGAAAACTGAAGTAATATTCTTTACCTCTTCCAAATTTTATATGATCTAGTTTCAGAATAGCTCCAAAACATGAAACAGTTATTAGTTTTGTTCATAATGTTCAGTGTTCTACAAATACGACTAGTCATTTGTGGTGTCTTAACTTCTCCATATTTCACTGAAGACCTCTCAAACTGGTTATTTTCCAATGTCAAACTTCTGCCTCCGGAAAATAAAGCCCTCAAGCAGACTCCAGTCAGAAACTGAAGACAGCTTAAGTGGAGCTTGGAAAATATTACTCACATATTTCAGAAAGCTTTCATAGCTGTAAAATATGTCTTGCAAAACATAGAATTCAATATTGTATCATTCTAAACTTTAAATGCATTAGGATTTTAAACATGCAGGTTAGTATAGTGTATTGCATGTAAAAAAAAGTCACTCCTAAGCAGTTTATCTTAAAAATGAACCTGCTGTATCTTGAATACAAGACGTAGAGGTCGAACAGGTATTCCTTAAATCTGATTTATGAGCTAATCTACCCCTTCTGGGTGAGGTTTCCATTATCATTCAAGTAAATGTGTCTATGTAGATGAATGCTTGTGGGATCTCTGTTATTACTTTTGTTTGTATTTGTGCAAGAATGGCTCCATGTGATCATAGCTAACCCCTACAAGGATACTACAAGGATACTGGCATCTCTATTATCTGTACATTGAGTGTGATCATTAACTGTTAGCCAGGAAGACAGCAGTAGAAAAATCAATGCAACTTTGGTCAGGGGAAAAAATAGGCCAGGGGTGATAGCTGTGGGAATGATCCTTCTGCAAATGACATTTTGTCCAGTGTCTCAGTGGGGGGAAATGCATAACTGAATGATGCAAATGCAACAGGGAATGGAGATAAAAATCAATCCTAGGACTTAACAGACATAAAAAATAATGTGTTGGAAATGGCCCAGTGGAACACATAATTGACCTCCAGCTAGGGCCCGTAGTATCATGTGAGCCTGACAAACCGTCAGGAATGGAATGGTGTTTTGAAACATTCTTGCTATTTTCATGGTGTTAGTGTCATCTGGTGCAATATAGCCAATCAGCCTCTTTTAGTTAGCTGAGCAGCACCTCATTTAGTCTGAGATCTTGGTGAAATGCAAAGTTTTGCTGCAAAAAAAAGATCTGATTCACCTGGTTTCAGTTATCAATATAGACCTAGGCTTTTTCAGTACTTCATGGGAATGTGATGTCCAAGCTACATCGTTCTCTCAGCTGCCTGGATCTCCAGTGGCTGTAGGAAGTGTTTACCATAGCTATGCTCTTAGTTACATATTGTAGTTAAGTGGAATAAAACCAGACTGAAGGGCTCTGATCTCCCCTCTCCTCCAATTTTTCACCTAAAAGTTGTACATATATTCTAAGTTACTCATCTAAGCAGTAGAAAGTAAGCCATGCTTTCAGATGACAGCTCATCCTGTCTCAACACATATGTAATAAAATCACACACTTCAAGTGCCTTTCTCTCTCCCAGTTCAGTGTTTGCACAACTAAGATTAACTGCTGGAGCAGCTAACAAAAATGAGATTAACTGAGAAAAAAAAATGTCCTGAAATTACATGCTTTCTTTTCTCCCAGACCAATAAATCTTGGTTTACTGAGCTGGAGAATGCTGTGTGATCCCAAAACAATGGCAGTCTGAGAGACTGTAGATAACAGATAAATCCTGATATGAAAGAAACATGAAATTATACAGAAATAATGTCATAACTGTAAACAATATATTAATTGAAAATATTTTTAAAAATTTAAAAGGTCCACTGAAACATTTGCCCAATTCTAATCACAGAGAGAGAGGAAAACCTGCTGCCCTCTAGTAAGTTTACAGAACTCAGTCAATTATTTTAAGGATTTCCGAGGAACTGATTGCCAGAGCATCTGGACAACTTACAATAAATTAAAAGCAAATATTAATTACACAGTTATCCATTCAGATGGCTCAATGCACTTTAGCTGCCTTTTATTTGTCTCACAAAGGACCAACATACTGACATGTTAGTTAATTGAATGCTTGATTGAACAAGTAAACCTTACACTACACTACAGTCTGCCAAATTTAAATTCTGGTGGCCTGCCAAAGGAATAGATTTCCACTGTGAGAACCCACCACTGATATCTTAGAAAATGTTAATCTCATGGCTCATTTTAGGAGATTTTAACTTTTATGAGGGGATATAATGTGAGAGGTGTTCTAAGGTAAAGCTTAAAGTTTTAAGTATTGTTCATGAAATCTTCAAGTATGTATGAAAAAATTATCAGCATGTATTTATGAATTCATGTTTTATGCTAATTGCAAAATATTCTGTTAGGGAAAAAAAAGAACAGATACATTCTGTATTTGCTGAAAACTCTCAGGTGATTATTGACATTAGTCTGACCTTAATTTTACATAACATACCTGCAGACAGGCAGAACAGACATGGATATCTAATACAGATTACTTTGAAAAGGATGCCTTGTGTTGGTGATAAAAAAGAAGTTGACATGTGTCTAGAATATCAGCTGGGTAACCTTACTAGTAAAGGCTTTATTATGCTCTGTATTTCTAGATATGACAGTATGCCCAGTCAGCCAGAAATATAGCCACTTGTCTTCATTAAAACTCAGTTAGTGTTAGTGATGGTTAGTACAGCAAAAAGACAGCAGATTGCTTTCAGGAGAATGTAACCACTTGTGAATGAGTTAACATATTTTAAGATTAATAGTTCAGCTTAGCTGTTACTCAAAAAAATGACAAAAATTATTTGAAAGTGATGTATGAGGTAGTAACAGAGCTCTGAGAAATCCGAAAATAAATTCTAAAGTTGAGGCCCTGATGTTAAGCTAATGTAAAATGAAGAAAGGTGAAGACAGAGCTAAAGACAGGCAGAAGACCCAAGTTTGATACTCTTAATAGCACTGTAATTTTCAAGTGATTATTTACTGTGTTTTTTCATATGTTCAAGGACTTTTTCATTAGCCAGATTCTTGTTTAGTCATTTGCAGGCAGAGGAAGTAGCTTGCTTTTCTGTGGCATATATTGTAGTCCACTTTCTAACATCACTGGCAAAGTTTTATTTAAAAGAATTCTTGCAATTCCTCTAATCTCCTCTGCTTTATTCCTATGATGTGGATTATTGGAGCCGTCTGGGGCTCATGAGTGTATGGTGGCACACAGAGTAGATGTTCTGTGAAATCTATTTACGTATAGCAGAAAGATTAACTTTTTTTGAGGATTGGACTCGGTTATTCAAGTGATTCCATTCTTATGGTTCAAAATCAGTTCACTAGCTGGGAAGTTGTCATTGCAAAGTGTTATAAAAAGTCGATCTTTCAGGGTTTGAAACTGCCAGTTTCTATTAGTGGCAACGTTGAATTCATTTCCCCATTTTTGTCTAGTGCTCTTGAACTAATTGCCTTCCTGTCCTCAAACTTCAAAGTTAGAGTAGCTGTTGCTTTTCTTCAAAGGAAAGATAATCTTATATGTTTTGATGGCAATGCCATTTCTTATCCCATCAATGCAAATCTCTTTGACAAGACTGGTGACCTGTAGGTGAGTGCTCAGGCAGCAGGTGGTAAACCATTTGTCCTCCTTGTCATGTTCTTAGATCGTCTCATTCCACTTATAGAAGTGAAGATAAAGGCCACAAACTTTCAAAGATTTAGTTTTACTTTCTAAAAATCACAGAACCTGTCACATGACTGTGGCTTTTCTAAAGCAGAAAAGCTGTTATTTGCCAGGTACCTTGCTCTTGGTCTGACACATATATCACATACAATATGTAATACATAATATATATAATGCTTGATATGCTTGAAGTCTTGCAAAAACTACTGTCAGTTTGGAATCCAGTAAAAATGCAATTAAAAATATTTTTTGCTACAACCCGATAAGTGCAATTTTTACCCAGGCCTGTATGTTTACAGAATTCTGATGTGGACAGTATTTCTGTTCCTCTTTTGTCCATGAGCATTCCATCTCACCTCACCTGTACAGTCACCCCTGGCCTAATTCTGGAGTGATGCATGATATTCCTAATGCAAAATTTGTGTCAAAAATGCAATTAAAAATATTTTTTGCTACAACCCGATAAGTGCAATTTTTACCCAGGCCTGTATGTTTACAGAATTCTGATGTGGACAGTATTTCTGTTCCTCTTTTGTCCATGAGCATTCCATCTCACCTCACCTGTACAGTCACCCCTGGCCTAATTCTGGAGTGATGCATGATATTCCTAATGCAAAATTTGTGTCACTGTGCAGGGAGTCACAGAAAATTCAGAGGCATTAAAAAAAAGGATGATGTTCTTGCATTCACTGTTAAAGCATCATCCTGGAAGGCAAACATCCTGTATTCCTGGATGTATTTCAAGTGCTGTTCAATACATATAAATAAGAAGCAATTGAATAAAATACATTAACATCATCTGGAGTCATAATCAGAACCCAAGTCTGTCTGTAGAAGCTGGAAGAGTTCAAGCCAAAGTCCATCAAAGTCAATAGACACCCTTTCATCCATTTCAAAGGGTTTTGAATGAGGGCCAGACTTGCTTCTGAAGCTCTCTCTACACTCAAATCGTTCATAGCTTAGTCTGCCTGTAGTTGCCATGGCACAGAACATGAAACTACTTAAAATGAGGGAGACATTGAAGTGCTAATGTTGCACAGTTCCCTAGTATCAAAGGTGAATTTAATAAAACATTTTAGCTACCTTTCTGCAAGTTCTTTTCTTGACCTCTTGATTTCCCAGTATTGAATTTTAGTCATAGCTAACAAGTTTAACAATGCAAGACAATGACAGGAAGCACTTGTATATCCTTATTCCACTGTTCAATTGTACTTTTTAAGATAGCTGTGATGATATAAGCTCTGATTGATCAGGTGCCATAAATCACTTTATCAAATGCCATCAAATAATGACATTTCCTATCTAGAAAGATGAATAAAGGATATCCAGATTAAAAAATGAGATGCAGAAATCTTAAATGCTCTCTTCAAGCATTTCACACTTGACTGAAAATTATCACATGAAAATGGCTGCCTAAGAAATCCCAACACCACTCCATAGTCCCTGCTTAAGTAATTCTTCAAGTGGCATAAAAAGAGGATCAGCAATAAAGCCAGGAATGAAACTGAAATATTGTTTACAGCAATACAATTTGCACCAGGTTTTTACTCAAAGGCTTGAACTTTACTCAGTATTTTCATTACTGGAAAAATTTGCAAATACATTTAAATAATCTCATCTTGAAATAAAATGTGATAATATCCTTGGAAAGATGTAGTTTTTAACATTTAGTTTATTGAATTAAACTAATTGTTCATTCATTATTCACTCATTATAGGTGCAGTTTAGAATAAATTTTGAAAATATATATGAAAATCCAAATACTTCAGAAATCCTCATCACTTTGATGAAAACACTTTTCAAATTGTAAGTAGATATAATTAGTTTTATTTCCAGCTTGCATTTGAAGATTAGAACATTTTGATAGGAAAACAACATAAAGCTATTTTCTCATACTTTGAGATATCACACTAAACTTCTGCTGATCAAATAACTGTCTTTTCATAATGTCTTCTGAAAATATGATAATTTCTAGATCTGGACAAATAATGTTTTTGGTTGACTTTTGATTTTGGTCATAATTTCAAAAAACTAAGCTACATAAATATTCACTTCACACGATCTTCAGAGTTGCTTCATTTACTCCATTAGACATAAGCAGCACATGGCACAGTAAAATGCATTTGGATTTTGGAGCATGTTGGACTTTCTTATGCCACATGACAGTAATTTACATTGGGAAGGATTGTAATCATCCAAAAAAGAATAAACATCTGCTGTAGTAGTGCTAGTTCCTGGACTTTTAATAAGCAAATAGAAGTACTTCTAAAAGAATTGATTTGTAGAGTTGCCTATTGCCATCCAGTTAATATATAACAGTGAATAGCCTCCTACTCACAGCACAGTGCCTGCTTAAGATTCTGAAGACCAAATAGCAGGCATACCATCTGCTCTTTGATTCAGCAGAAAACATGAAAGCAGACTGCATTTTGGGATTTATTTCAAGTCCTCATCCAGTAGTGGTCCTCAGAGGTCTGCATAATCTACCTGGTCAGATCACTAGTCTTCTCAGGCTCTAAAATGCTGTGGGTGTCAGCTCTTCAGTCAGCCTTACAATTCATGATTCAGAATGACTTTCATCTGGACATTGCCAAATTAGAGCTGATTTTTTTATTTTTTTTTGCTTCCATACATCTGCATTCAAGTTTTTGTTATCAGAAACCATAGTATTTCTGTACTGGAGGAAAGAGGGAAATAGGAGGGAGAGAAGTGGGAAGCAGAGTAACTGTAACTTTTATGCTACACCAGCATCCTGAAACTTTTTTTGGGGTAGAAGTAGAGGAATAATAATACCAATTCTTATTAAGAGACTGCAATTGCTGAAGGAATGAATTGAAACTATATGGAGCTTTTGGGACCAAATAACTTCAGTGGAATGACCATCAGACACTGTTTCCTACCAGTATCTATTTTTTCATGTGATGGTATCAACACTGGAGTCTCACTTTTGCCTGTTAGGTTTTTCAAGGTTGCTTATTTCCTCCTTTAGTGTATGATTCCTTATCTTCAAGTCTTGGAAGACTCTTAAAGGGAAACAAACAAACAAAAAGGGGTTTGACTGTGAAAATACTTAAGCCTGAATTTTGTCTTGACCCTTGAGTAGATTGTTCCATGCTGCCTTAGCAAGCCAAAGTACTGATATCAAGAACAAATGAAAAAACAACCAAACCCAACCCTCCCCCTTCCCCATCCTGGCATCCATTTTTGTATTTCCAGGAGCTACAGCTTTTTCTGCTAAATTTCAATAGATCAGAGAGTCATCTAGTGGCCAAACAAAGGAATTTTGAATAAATTTTCTACTCTCGAGGCCTTGCCTGTCCTCAACTCTCATGGACTACCTCAGACACTGACAGCAGGTAGGAATCAGGCAGCAGGATAAAATAAAAAGGGAGATAAAAATCTGTCCTCTGCTGCAGAAATAAAACAGTGCACTAATTCATTATCATTTCAATGTTAATATCAGCTGAAAATTTGAGCATGACTATATCAACCACTGTAGAGTACTGAGATTTAAGAGTTTTAGCTTGGTCATACAGATTATCCATGATTTGGTGATACCAATGGCTGAATCTAAATTTTTGTGTATCCATGTAACTGAAAGGTAGAAACTATTCATGGCAGGTAAATAAAAGCCCTTAAGGAATTGTCTTTTCAGTGGCCCCTCTGTGGGTACAGCAAAAAAGCATTAGGTACTTCCCTGGATTATAAATTTTTGTGCTTTGTCCTAGACTATCACCTAAACTGGACTTCCCCTTGCTTTGGTCAATGAACTGCTGAGTCTCTAAATTGAGTTTAAAATTTCAAACCTTAGCAGCCAAATTTTATATTATTTGTGTGTGATTTTGAAACCATTTTTATCTGACTAGATCAATCCATGTGTTTTTCTAACCCATTAGCCCAATTGTTTTGCAGTGATCAACACCAGAGACTGTAGGGGATTTGCAGATATTTATCTTTTTGTCTTCTAATTTTAAAAAATGGCACAATATCCTTTCCACAACATTAGTTACAATTGATTATAATTCTGAACACTCTGAAGAACTTACAAACATCTGCTCCCTCCTTGGTTTCTATTAAGTTCTTGTTTCATCATTTTCTGTGTTTTGATATCCTACATCCATTTCTCATGTAAAATCAATTCTTGTTCTATGATACAGCAAGAAGTTCCAAATCCACTTTCAATATAGATCATGTTGTAAAACATAGAACTCAAGAACTTGACAATACAGATAGACTTCAACTTTTTTCCAAATAGCAGAATTTTTTTTATCCTGCAGCAGTTTAAAACATTTTGAAATTCCATTTTCAGAGGAAAGCAATAAATGAATTGCAGTTTTTCAATCATTAAATGTTTAAATAAGTTGTTTGACCTCAATCCCAAATAACTGCAACAATTCAGTGTTAGAAAGAAATTAAAATAGTTAAAACTCATAAATTAGAGTGTAGCAAACTTACCATATTAATTTGAAAGATTTTCTGTGATTACCTATGTAATCCTCTACTCAGGTCTACTGCAAAACCACCTGAAATGTCAGTTTTTCTCTTGCAAAACCCTACATATAGTATTTTAATGTCTGTTGTCACTTCCTTCCATGCTGCTCTGCCTCCCAAGAGTGCATCCAAAATTTTGACTTGCTGCATCTTTAAATCTGGATTGGTCTCTAGCAGATTCACTTAAACCAATGACTTTTTATTTTCTTCTTTTAGAGTACTCATCCAGTGCCTGAGACAGGTGGGTTGTCCTTTGGGGCCCTGAGGAAACAGGCTGCCCATGAGAAAAATGCAGCATATGGTTTGAACTATCGTTAAGCAGGTTTGCTGGGAAAGATGGAGCAAAGATGCTGTTTTACTGCTCCTCTAACTGTGACAAATGATACTGACTGGCACGATGGGGCATTCACCATGTTGCCAAAGCATGAAAAGCACAACCTTGTCCACTGCTTGCAAATAAACCAAACCCAGTGATGGTAAGGGAGTAGCATAGAACTGATGTTTGATTCTTTCCTACTTTTCCTGTCTTTACTCTTCCCATGAGCATCCATAGGGTCACCTCTCCAGACACCCATGCAGGATATCTTTGGTAACCTCACCAACCAGGAATGGACACACAGCTGTAATTAAATTCAGCTTTCTTCATCAGATGATGCTAGAGATGCAATGCCAAATGAAAGAGGATAAGACCCCTTTCTTGCTTGGTTCAGCCTGGGTGGTGAGAAGTGGCTACATCAAGATCAAAATTATATAACCACTTTATCATTACACTGATGGACCACCAGAAAGCCACAGCCTCTCCACAGCAGATTTCTGGAGTTGTTAGGCTCCAAACACATGGGACAAATCCTGCATGGATTCCAGAGAGGACATTCCACATTGTGCAATCCCAGCCCCAACAAAAGCCTTAGTAAATAACACATTATGATCTTTATGTACCACACTGATATAACTTGTTATTCAATTTAACCTTTGAAACATCCTCCCTGTCTCTCCCCCAGATTCAATTTGTGTGTTCGGCAGGGAATATCATTATTGAACAATGAGTGTTTCTCAGAAAAAAAGACAACATAGTGAGCTTGGAGAATAAGCAGCCTTTTCAGTTTTCTCTGACTAAAGCACCCTTGTAAATTTACTTGAACTCTGATGAGAAAAAGACAGCTGCATTCAAGAAGAGTAAGGCAGTGTGAGTCATAAGGTGCATTTATCCCCTGAAAGAAGTGAGACAGAAGGCAGCTCTTTTACTCTATCATCAGTAGGGGTCCAAAATGTTGCTGGTGCTGGCAAGGACCTAACTGCCTGCTAAAAGCTTCGGGGGAGAATAATCTAGTCTTACATTAGACATAAAAACATTAATATTTCAGAAGCAGCATTGCTGTGTGATTTCAGTCTAAAAATTATTTCAAGGAGAGTGTTAGTGTCAAACTGCTGATATGGATAGACAAGTGGCTTGCAAGTGTTTCTAAAGCCTGCTCTTTGTTATTCTTTTTTCTCTTCTTCTGGATTCTTAGGGAAATATATTCTTTATGTCCATTTATAGCATCTAACATGTAATTATTGCTAAACTGAGTGGAATTGAGTCGGGCTGTCTTAACCACACACAAAACCTGTTAAATAAATAAATAAATACATAGTATTCTAAGGAGAAATTTGACAGCAGAAGAATGATGTGAAATTCAGTCATTAGGGAGGTAAGTATATGTGGGGCTTCATTTTCCAAAGATTTGTTGTGATCAGCATTATCCACAATTACAAAGTAAGATTTTCAAAAAGTCCTAATGGCAGTACTAATGGCTACATAACTGAAAGAGCTCAGCCTACCACATGCAAAAGCTGACAACTTACTTTTATGCTTTAGTAGGAGTGATGCTGTCACAAATAGTGGCTAAAAAGCTGTTAGGAGAGCATGAGCTGCTTTACACACAGGCTGAACATCAGTAAAATGTGACATTCCTGCCTGCAGTCATTGAATCTGGTGTAGGTAAAATGTTTTCCTGTCAGCAGAGGAATCAGCTTTTGTTTTCACTGAAGATAAAGAATATGCTAGGCTATGGAAGTTTGTAATGTTCAACATTGACTCACTTTATACCTTGTTCATCCATCTGTGCTCAGAGAACTGCCCATTTTGGGCGTTACACAGTTCTTGCTTTTCTAGGCAAGTGTCAAATTTTATCTGCTGCCAGAATGTTTTGAGGGCTGAACAGCTCAGAAAGGAAGCAGTTTTCAGAGATTTCTAAGTCATGAAGTACGAATTAGGCAGAAATATTATTCAGTGCAGGATTTAACGTTTGGCTAACAAAGATGTTAAATATCAGTTGCAGGAGTGTGGAGAAAATGGAAAATCTAGATCTTCTCTAAGTCCATATGGTATCGGTAAGATAAAAATGACCATAACATCATTATTGCATCTCTTTTCCTCATCATGCCTCTCAGTCTGCTGTGAGAAGACAGACTGCTGGGTGACAGCCACAAACATCCAGACCTGCAGAAAGTAGCTTACATTGGCCACTATCAGTGGACCTGAGGATGGAGAGATCCATAGCTTTTAGAAGCCCAAGTCTTCATCTCAGTCATAAAGAGAGCTTCTGCTTCTCATAGGGCAATACTTCAACACACATGTCTCAGTTAAAACCCTCCAAGATTTTGAAACAGCCTAGGTAGCCTGGTGTGGAATGACATCTTAGTGTTTTTCTTCCAGACTTGAATTATGTCTGCAGGATTAAAGGGGAAACAATTACATGGAGAGTTATGTGTCTGATCAAGGATTCATGTTAGTGTCTGACTAGAGACTGCTGTTTTAATTTTAATTTTAAAAATTTGTTTATTGTCAAAAAAACTACTTGCACGTGAAAGAGTTTTTATTGATGTCCTGTTTCTTTTCTATGCATTTATGAAGATTTAATATCATTACTGCATCATCAGAAGGAATCCTCTTTGTGTAACTTATATAACAAAACCATAAAAATTCAGTGGAAGGGAAAAGATGAATATCCAATATTTTAAAACTGTTTGAATATGGAAAGTATCATCACAAAAACAACAGATTCCAGTGACAGGCAAAGCAACACAGACATCCACTGCTTAAATTAAATGCTTGAAAGCTCTAAGACTCTTCTGAAAACCTGCTATTTTTCTGTATGAATCTGGTGGATGTTTTCAGCCTTTGTAATTTTGGAATACGTTGATTCTGTTTTTCAATGAAATGGCGTATTAGTCTACAGCAATATTGGGTTTTTTTTTTTCTGAAACCAGTGGAACTTAGATGCAAACCACTCTCTGTCTTTTATTTTTGTTAGGAGGAGGGAGATAGACCTATTGAGACTTTGGAGAACTGTTGTTTGTAATTACATATGATTAGCATTTACACAATGATTCTTCAAAGGAATTCCATTGATTTGTGAATTTTATCTGCTACTAGAAGTGTTTAAATCAATATATCTTGCTCCATTGTTGTCACTCAGCTAAGATGCTGCTTAAGTCAGTCTTTAGCTTCAGAAAGTCTATTTATCATGCTCTAAAAGTTGTAATTGTAAATAGCTGAAACATTTTCGGATATCGTATTTACTAACATGTTTTTGGTTTTGCTGTATACTATGTACATTACATACATGCGTTTTTCTTTCTTTAGCTTTGAAGCATTTTTGCATCAAGTACTAAGAAGTATGATATTATGGGGAATGTAAAATATTTTAAACAAAAATCTATGTAGACATGATATCCTCCGAAAGGGACTTAAACTTCGAAGTAGAGAATGGCTCAGAGATTTCAGTTCCCTCACTATCTGTCAGACTGCTGTTCATTGCATTTGAATCAGGCACTTTACAGTTTATTAATAGACAAAGCAAGCAACTTTCCATGGTAAAGCTGCTCAGGCATAGACTGCATGACTGTATAATGCAATCATGCACATTTCTTTTTAAAACTGTGTGATTTTGTTCTGTTGATTAGAACAGTGAAACATGAAATGTAAAAATTGCACAGTTCACTACACACTCATGTTCTGAGCAAACTGTTTTGTTTTTCTTCCTTTTTTTTTTTTGGGGGGGCTATTTAACACACAGAGCGCTCAAGCCCAGCTGGTAAACTTACTTGGGAGTCCTTTTTTCAGCTGAAAAATAATCATGCAAAACTATCTTTGATACTTACCATTTTCCAGCAAAGAGGATGAAAATTATTTGCAAATACTCTCTGCTATCTGCCTAAACTGTTTGCTCAGGTGTATTTTTTGTTAATCTGAGGCTCATGGGAAGTAATGGTCTGCACCTGCACAACTAAAATTAAATCAGTTTTGCTAGTGATGTCAATGAAATTAGGATTTAAAGTGGAGCTAATTCCCTTACCACTCCTCATTGCCTATAGTCAGGGGAATAATTCAGGTGTCTAATCATAGTTGTGCACTGCTATTTCAGTTCTTGTAGGGTATCTGAACATCAGCCCAGAACTGGCAGACATAACAAAAATGCTGTGCAAAAAATCTAGTCTATTCTGTAGTGATGGCTGGAAGCCAGTGGAAATGGTATCCCAAACAGCACTGAAAATCCATATTTCTGAACCTGGTACTCATTGGAGGTAGGAAGGACTGGCACCCAAAGAAGGGACTGATGTCTCTAAAATTTATCCATTGCACTAGAACAGGAAAATAAAACAGTGAGATGAATAGTTTTCCTTGTTTCTCTCCATTGGCTATAAAGGTAGGCTAGCTGACTACTTTTAGCTATTCATTTAATTTTACATTGCTGAAGTTAAATAGTGCCTTGTGTCCTTGGAGTAAGTTTGCTAGAAATCATAGAAAATTATTTAGGTGTGTCTGCCATTTTTATCTGAAAAGCTTGCCTGCCGTTACAAAGTTCTAAACTCCAAACAAAAATTAATAAGGTATTTGAGTGTAAATATGTGAGCAAAAAGTTTAGTTTGAAATTATTCAAAGTAAATCAGAGCTGAGCAGTCAAAGCTACTGCAGCATACTAGTGAGTTATTCACAAACAACATGAGTGTTACAGCCCCCAGCTACAGAGGGTTGTTTTTTTAGCTCAAGCTGTTGCATTTAGTGTTCTCAGGTCTTGAGGTTCCTGGCTCAGTCCCTGTTGTATTAACCAAGAGTTCAGCTGTCACAAAGAGCTTGCAAACCCAAAGCATGGAAAGTAAAACAGTTCATTAATGATAGAGGAGGATAAAACTCCCTGTGCTAATGTGCTCTATGGTAATTTTCTGCCTGAAAGGACTATATTAGACTCTACACACCCTGGTTTGTGAAAGAAAAAAGAACCTGAGTAGGAGTTTTAAAGATTTCACATCTCTAAATCAACAAATTACAGTCCTCTCTCTTAGGATGGTATTTTAACCTTCACGGATGGAGAGCTAAACCACAACCATCAGTAGGCAAACAGACTTTAATTAAACTAGGCATAGAGTAAGATATTACTCAATATTACTCAACATATGATTTTTAGCCTTGCATTTAGCTTTTGCTTCTACCAGTGAATCAGAGGGCCAATGAAGTGTCAATATCTGCTCCTAACAAAAAAGGCACAGTAAAGGATCACTAATGTTTTAAGACCCTTGGGATTTATATAAATAAATTGTGTGCTATGATTTCAATGTTTCTCTTAATTTTTTGTTGGAAGTGGATGTAAATAAAAAAGTGTACATAAAAGGATATACAAAGATAACAGGAATCTTACAGAATTATTTATTTTTACTCTGAAAACTGAAATTCAGAATTATTTACATTAAGACTTTTCCTAACAGGTCTATTTTTAGAATTTTTTTGGAAACTATTAATAGAGAGCAAGAACAGGAAAGTATCTAGTTTGTCTTGACAGAGAATAAAAGTATGAACTCGAAAGTGCAAATACAATACATGCATTATGTAGACACCACTCTGAGGAACAGCAGATCCTGTAAGCCTGAGTCATCATGCTCTTGATCCACAATGCCTCTACTGTCAGGTGGGTCAGAAGCCTGCAATTGCAAGTGTGAATTAATCTATTTCTCCCATCTTAACCATCAAGCTATGGACAGAAGTCTTAAAGAGAATGACCTATCCCTGCCCTGATTTTCTCTAATTACCTGGAACCTGAATTTTCATTCATTGCCTTGATAACACTTGTATTCACAAGTGGCCCAGGGCCGTTCTGTGCTGACACAAAACATGAAGCATGAGGAAGTATTTTGAAGAATTTACAGTCTCATTTCAGACAAGAAGCAGCAGGTTGCTGTAAAGCTAACCAACATCAGTTTGTGGCAGTCCTTGAATGGAAAATTACAAGTCATGACACTCAGAAAGGAAGTAAGACAACACACAGAAAATCCCTAAAGGGCAGTTGCAAATGAGGAAAGTAACACTGACAATGAGCTTTTTTCTTTTTTCCTAATGAAAAGAAATTGGAATCAATGGAGGCAATGTCCCTATATCTATCTTTGTAGTTAGATATATACTAGTGCTCCTCAAAAGTAGTACATTGTTCTCCCTCTTATTCTAACTCATTTTCTTTTTTTCTCTCTGTCTCTGTCCTCTCCCCTACTCCCACCTTTTTTGTTTGTTTGTTTGTTTAGTGTTCAGCTGTAGCTTGTTGCTAATAATTTAAATTCATTGCTCTGTGAATGCCTCCCAATTAGTGATAAATGACACTTCACAGATTTGCTACTTGTTTGTTTAACAGCTGCCACTCCTCAATCTGTAGTTTGTAGGTATCTGGAAAAATGCCATGTTTGTATTCTGCACAGTAACAGGTTTGGTTTTGTGTTACAATTATGTTTTTGGGGAGCATTGTAATCCTCTGTTTATGGTCATTCATTGCCAGCTTATGGCACAAGACGCTTACTTTATTTGCATTTTTAAGAGATGACACTACAGAAACAACAAGGCAATAAATCACAATTATATTACCTGGGTAACATCAGAAATGTTGATTACAGCACGATGATAGCCTCATGCTTATTTGCTGAGACATGATAGCCATCCATACACAAAATTATGCTCCGACTTTTAAATTCAAGCATAAACTTAAACTAGAGTTACTTAAGGCCTTTTAAAGAATGAGCTGCTGTTGGGAGAGAGGATAATAAATGTTCTTGGGTTTGAAGTTAAATTAAAAAATAGTAGCATTCTGCTACTAGATAGTGTGGAAATTTCCTAACCTTAAAAGGAACTCAGCACTGTAAAGATCCTTTGGGAATCCATTTTTGTCTCTACGTACACAAGAAAGTACATATATTTCATTATAAATGCATTATAATGCACACTTATGATTGCTCAGTTAGTATAGATTTGTCTTTGGTTTAGCTATTTTTCTTCAAATTTCCTTTCCATACCTTATTAAACAAAGACCTAAATAAATTCCACAGTCTGAAATGTTTGATTTGACACTATCAATGTTGCATTTCATAGATCAAGGTTCTGATCACTGAGGCCTCAAAACCAGGTATGGATCATTGCTGAAACAATTCAAAGTGTTTGCTTTCTGTTACTACTGCATGAGTTTCAGTTCAGCAACAACTGTATTTTTAGCACAAAAAAAATTTTTTTCTGCAAAAATATGCAGAAACTGTACTTTTGTTCAAATTAGTAATATATACAGCTATAGCTCAATCCTACATTTAGTGTTTATAACACCAATGCATAAGCCTTTATCCTCTGGACAATACCCTTGATTACCTTGAGCAGAGTTACTTCTGCTGGGCCCATCCAAAACACTTGCATCTACTCCTACTACTCCTGTCTTCTAAAAATTTTACAGATGACAATTATGTAGCCCATTATAGAGCACTGAAGACAAGTGCCTAAATTAGGGCACTTAAATATTTTTTTTATTATACTATGATTTATACTATTTCTTTAATAAGTACAATTTCAAAAATTAAATGCAAAACCACAGTAAGTTAGAGACACAAAGACTTTGAGATGCATGCTACCAATGACTTAGAATTTAATAATGAAATATTTCCCAAAAATGTGAAACCTGATACAGAGACCGTAGCACAGGCATTCAGTAGACCTTTTGGTAAAATTAACTCTGTAGCTATTTTTAGATCAGTATACACCACAAATAACTAAGGGAATTTGACAGATTGGAGTTTTTCTATATGTGGGCAGAAATGAGTCTAGAGCTGGATTCAGAATCTGTCAATAAATTGAAGAGAAAAAAATTTCGAGGACAACATGGAATCACTCAAGAGTTCTGAATTAATTATATTAAATACTTCATATTTAGACATGTAAATCACTAATGATGATAGGTGACTATTACTTGCTTGTAATTGTGTTTGGTAATAGAATAAGAAAATTACCTTTAAGAAAAGGTTTGTGGGCTGATGCAGGGAGAGATAGTTGAACAAGTAGGAAGATATATATGGGTAAATATGATGTACAGAGTTCAATATCAATAATTAAATGCTTTTCTTGCAGACAAAAACTGTGTCTCACAGAGCTACTAGGTTTCTGTGATGAAACAAAATACCATGATCCATTCAGACTTGCATACACAAGGCTCTTACAAGTTTTTCACAATATTCTTGTAAAAAGTTTCTTAGAAAAATGAATTATCATTGGCAAGAAACAGGTTGCATTTACAGATTAGTAACTGCTTAAAATAAAAAAATAAGTTCAAGAAAAAAGTCACAAAGGAAGAGGGTTACTGGACTTAGGACACGGGATCATTGTATCAATAAAAGCAAAAACAATAAAAATAATTCAGTTAAGTTCTTGAACAGTAAGGTGACAAAGTTTGCGGATGATACACAGCTATTCAAGAAAGTCAATGCTAATGCTGATTACAGAGTTACATAAGTGAATGTATAATAAAAGATATAAAAGATTCAGTGTTGACAAATGCAAAGTAATAAGCATGGGGAAAGCTGTATAAAATGATGGGTTCTAAATGAGCTATTATCACTTAGAGGACAGATTTTTGGAGTCATTGTAGATATTTCTTAAGGAAATGCCTGCTTAACAGAAGTGAAAAAGGAAATATAAAGTTAAGAAATTATTAGCCAAGAAAATGCAAGCGAAACAGAAAACTTATGTTTCCACTGTACTCAGCTGCATCCTGAACCCTGTATACAATATTTCTTAAAGGACAGATCCACCTTCAAAAACTAAAAAAATGAAAAAACAAACAAAGAAAAACCCCAAAACAAACAAACAAAAAGCCTCAAAAAAAAAAGAAAAAATCAAAGCCAATGCACATAACTATTTTGGAGTCTTTTAGTGATCCAGATTAAGAATACACTTTAGCAACTACCTAAAATGCTGCTGCTAAGAACTGGAGAGTATACTGGGGAAGGAGCAGGCTGCCTTCAGTATTTCTTATAACTTTTCTTTCATTTTTTTCTGTGGGGTCATTAGCAGAGTCAAGAGAGAAGGAGTGAAGGGTTCATCCTAAGGCTGATTGAAAACATTGAAAGTAGTAATTTACAAGATGTCATACATAAAAGGGAATCTGTCTTTCTCCTGTGACAGACTGGGCAGACTCTAGTCCTAACTAAGGCAAATAAGTGGATGTTTCCAAACTTAGGCAGCATGGTGAAATCCCTTCACCTTTCTTTTAATCAAAGATGAACTTGTTGACATCAATTTTTATCATTTTAACTAAGAAAAATTGATTACTCTTTTCTTAGTTCAAAAGTAAACAAAGTATGATCTTATGTTTTCAAACTAGTTCACTTATGCAGTGAAGGTCTAAGCTTCTTATACGCCAGAAGGACGAATTTCTGAATAAGCTGGGAGCTGCTTTATGCTAACAGTAAAGCAAACTCAATAGGAGCATCTTAGCAATAAATTAGTTGAAGAGTGACAGACATCAGCTCACTGTACTCCAGAGCAAAAATTCACCAAGAGAGTATTACTTCACTTGTCCTCTAATTCAATAAATGGTGCTAATGGAAGTTACACTGAATCCCAAAACAGGAATATTATTGCAGTGGGGGGGAGGGGGATAATTTCAATGGAGTGATGAAAATTAAATATTTGCAGCAAGTACTTGAAGTATTGTGCTGGTTTGGCCTGGGGTAGAGTTAACTTTCTTCACAGTGGCTAGAATGGGGCTATGTTTTGGATTTGTGCTGAACACAGGGTTGATAATATGGAGATGTTTTTGTTATAGCTGAGCAGAGCTTACATAGAGCCAAGGCCTTTTCTCCTTTTTGTACTGCCACGCTGGCAAGGAACTTGGGACTGCGTGGGAGGTTAGAGGAGACACAGCTAGAACAGGTGACCCAAACTGGCCCAAGGGATATTCCATACCATATGATATCTTGTTCAGTATATAAGGTCGGAAGAAGAAGGAGGAAGGAGGGACATCTGGAGTGATGGTGTTTGTTTTCAGAAGGAACCAATTATGTGTGATGAGGCCCTGCTCTCCTGGAGGTGGCTGAACACCTCCTGCCCATGGGAAGCAGTGAATTCATTTCTTGTTTTGCTTTGCTTGTGTGCATGGATTTTGCTTTCCCTGTTAAACTGTCTTTATCTCAACCCACGAGTTTTCTAGCTTCTACCCTTCTGATTCTCCCCCTCATCCTGGAGGAATGAGCAAGCTGCTGTGTTGGGTTTGGCTGCTGGCTGGGGTTAAACCGTGACAAGTATCATAAGTTGGTGGAAAAGACAGTCTTTGTAGCATAGAAATCTGGGTAATCATCAGCTAGCTCAATATTCATCTGTGCAGTTTGTTTGAGCTCAGCCAAAACAGGTGTTCAGGGGACACAAACCACCAAAGGTTCATTGACTATAATGACTTATACTAACATATGACAAAAAACCCCAAAACCTTACCCTCTTCCAAGGAAAGATTTGAATTAAAATGGCAGGCTTTTTTCCTCTACAGCTTTAATTGTGCTTCTTTCAAATTCTTCTTGGATACCTGTAGGATGTCTCTTGAGTCCATGCACTGCTCTGCTTATGCACTCAGGACATCACAGGGTAGTCAACAAAATTTTCCCACATACCAAAGCAAAGCCAGTCCCATGGATACTGAAAGAGGAATCTGCTTTTAAACATCATCTTGAACTGGAGAACAAGAATCCTGAAATCATGAACAGCCAACAAAGAATATTCCAAATTTTCTGGACTGGCCAGGAAAAAAAAAAAAAGACAAAAAAAGAAACAACAAAACAAAAAACTACATAGAAGTCTCAATTAGTTAAACAATATGGGGAGCTTTTTACTGGCACTGAGTGTTGCAACTTAGTGAGGTAAATAAAATGCAGCCTTTTGGGAAAACACTGTGAGTATCTAAAGGTTAAGGAGAACAGTCCCAGAGTTATCTGCCAGACTGTTTGGGGATAAGGTGTTTTATAACACATACTGTTGTGGGTATAAGTGTTTGAGTTGTTGACATAATAAAAAATTATTTCTGACAGTTATTCCTGGAATGGAGGGGGGGGAAGTGTTGCTATGACATTGAGTGTGGCATAAGGTCATGTCGCATGAATTGTAGCATGCAAGCTGACCCAGTGTATCATGATGAACATGGTTTAGAGTCAGGGTCATCATGGCTATGCCATTCTTCTGACTGTATCTCAGAAAGAAAAAGTAAAAAGAAAAAAATTAAGGAGTCCAAGGAGCTTGAAAAGCTGCAATTGAGCAAATACTTTCCTCTAAGAATTATATCTAATTTCAATTATAAAGGAGAATGACACAGTGACAGTGTGAAATTTTGCAGGAAAGGGCAAAACCGTACCAATCACACAGTGACTTCTCTAATCTCTTTTGTCCTTCAGACATTCAAAACTCAATTTTAGTGAACAAAGCTTTAGCTCCTGTAAGGCTATGCGATCATACTGGGAATCAGACATGGTACTAAGTGATAGCCACGTAAGCAATCAAACATCTAGAGACAAAACAGCTGGTATCTGTCACCCACCAATGCCTTACAACAGCTGAGGGTGAAATCAGAAAGTGTGGTAAATCAGAAAGTGCACAGGTAATCAGAGTATTTTCACTTATTAATAGCTACTTGACAGAACCTGAATCAGTAGGATTTTCCTTCCTTGCAACTCTACTGGGATGTTTTATCCCTCTTCAGCCTCTTCCTTTTACCTGTGACAGCTCTTCATCCTTGAGATGGCAAAATTCAATCTTGCCTACACTGCTTTGAAAACTTGAAGCAGTTTTTCTGAGTTACTGGGGAAGCAGGAGTGTTCTCAGGAAATGGAACACTACTAGACTCCCTTGTCTCTCTGTTACCTGTTGCACCTTCATGTAATTTCATTTGTTTTCACAATGTATAGACTGTGCCTTCTGAGGTCAGCTCAGGTAGAGCTCAGCCACTTCGCATTTGCTTTGGCAGTAGCTAGGTGGCCAGTGAGAACATCTGTAAGTGAACCCATGTGTTTAGACTGTCCACAGCATGTGCTGTTCATGGCTCAGCAGATGCTTGTATGGGCAGAAAAGAGTTATGGCTAGGGTTTGCTCAGGAACATCCAGTAATTTGAAAGTTAAGCTTCTACTTTAGGTCATTTCACTTTCCAATGATTTACAGCTATTTGAAGTTATTGACCAATTTATAAATTCAAATCAAAGTCATAATCTCCAAATACTTCTCTGAGGGTATTTACTAAACCTTTCCTGATAGCTTATCTCAAGCCCATGGGTTTGTTAGTACAAGTAGCTCTACATTTTGCTGGATTAAAAGTAGAAGATGCTATATTTCTATGCAGAGTTTCTCAGTCTGCTTAGGAAGACCTGTGATTGGTACAGAATTCCACCACTCATGCAAGATTCCTTCAGACTTCAATTCCAGCAACTTGCAAATAGTAGAACCATCAGAGAGCAATGTTTTGTTAAGCCTTGGCATGAGGTCTATGTGCATTTGCACCAAAGTGCAGGTCACTGTCTGCCTTGCATTGCAAGAAATCCATGAACCAAATCGCTGAAGATGTAGCAAAGTCCTTCGTTCCCTAGATCTAAAGGAAAGGCAAAGATTTTGAGATTTTCAAATGTAGCTCCAGCATCTTATGTTTACATAAGAAACAGTTAATTAGCCCAATGGAGGAGAAGTAAATAATATAGTAATCCTGAACATTTCTTTATATGTGTTAAATTATTTTCTCAGTCCCAGATGGTGTCCTCAGGGAAATCAAATGTTAGGGGAAAAGCGATCAATCTATTTAATCTATTTTACTGGAAATAATTGCAGTAAATTAATATGTGCTGATTTTCAAAATCAGCTAAAATAACATCAGTCAGATTATATCAATTATTTTTGGTTCTGTGTTATATACCTCATGTCATTTTGACAGGCAATCTGGGAAACAGAACTTGAGCTAAACTGATGGAAGCTACGTAGCAATATTTATAGGTAGACATGACTACAAAGCAGAAAACCTGCTTCATTAAAAAAACCCAACACATTGTGAAATGCATTTTTGTTCTGAATATGTTGAAAGACTATTTCCTAAGATAACACATTTAAGAAATAAAAGGATAGATTTCAGAACAGATAGCACTTAGAACTTTCACACTAGGATTAGTAGGCATTTTTCTGAATCCCTAGTTTGTCCAGCTGATGATATAGCTACAAATTAGAGGCATCAGTGCAAATTTTGACATCAACAATCTTCTTCAATGAGTGTGGAAACATGCAGGGCCTAGAATATCTAGAGTATTTGGAACTTCATGCACCTACAGCTTAACTATTTTGTTCTCTAAGCAGGTACAGATATTCAAACAGCTGTTATAGCCTATAGTGTCAATCTACTCCTAGTCTTGGAATTTAAATCAGGATTTTGACATTTCATATGAGATTTTTTACCACCGTGAGATGGTCTTTTTCTAAAGTTGATGCTAGGAATCTCTACAAGATTCTAGCAGAGATTTTTAGCAAATGTTATTGAAAAGATAGTAATCAGGAACAGAAATATAAACAGTACCCTGCATCTTTAGGTCAGACTTACTCTGCTGCTAAGCACTGTAAGAGTGTGGTCATACCATGTTCAAATTCTCAATAGCTTGAAAGACTACTTTTATCAGTTTTGAGGTCTAGAGTGTCTTGCTTCCTCCTAAGCTCCTTCCTTTCTTTTGAAAGATGAATTGAAATCTATTAATTCAAATAATTATAATATAACACATAGAAAAGTATGGTAGCTTGAGGGTTAGGCAATCAATATGCTTGAGGGAAGATCTGTTTTTCAGAGACCTATATAGGCTGAAGGAATAGGTTCATGAAATTTAGCAAGGACTCAGGCGAAGTCCTGCACCTTGGAAGGAAGCAACTCTTATAAGGATAAAGTTAGGGGATGGACTAGCTGGAAAGCATCGCTGCTGCAAAGCTGGTCAGCAAAGTAAACATGACTCAGCAGTGCATCCTAATTTATTCAGCTGTATTAACAGGCCAGTGATCACTGGATGGTTGGGGGACTGGAGCACTGCTCCATGAGAGGGGCTGAGGAATGGGGCTTGTTCAGTCTGGAGAAGAGATGGCTTTCAGGGGTCCTAACGGCAGCTTGACAATGAGGGGATCATCAGGAAGATAGAACCATGGCCTTCATAGATGTGTATGGTGAAAGAGTGAGCGATAACATAATAAACTGTATGAGGAGAGATTCCACCTGGAGATAAGGAAAAAGTCCTTCCCCGTGAGAGTAGTCAAACAGTGGAATAGATTATCCAAAGAGTCTGCAGAGGTCTTGAAGACCCGACTGGATAAAGGTCTGAGCATCCTGGTCCAAAATCAATGCTGAAGTAGTTTGAGCAGAAGTCTAGATTAAATGACCTTCTGATGTCCATTTCAAACTGAATGATTAGGCCAGACCCCACATCCCTGACTAGCTTGTTAGAATACAGAGTAATCTGACCTTCTCAAAATAGTTAAATAGACAAAGTCTTTTTGCTGAACTGTAAGCATCTGATTTACGTAACATTTCTGTGCATTGTTTAGGATTGTAGTAAGTTAGCCAGTTGCCCAAGTACAGGATAACTTCAAAGGTAAGTTAGAAAGGTTTAATCTATCCAAATATTCATGTCTACATGCAGTACAGATGACAGATGTCCACTAAAGATCTGAAGTCAATGAAGAAAAATGGGCAATTTTTAGGTTCAATTTCTGAAGTGGATATGCAAAATGGGCCTAATGAATCAAGTCCTAGAATTTATTAATTCTTTCCACTCATCATAAAGTGGATTTAAAGTGATGAGTTCAGCCATGAAAGTTTACATGCTGCACATCAGAAATGAGGTGCAATGAAACCCAGACATTGTATAAAATTAATTTCCTCAAGGTAATTCCACAAACACTCCCAAACTATTAAAAAAATATAAAAGGGCACAGTACTGAAGATTTGAACAGGAGAAACCATCGGCCTGAGAATGGAAGAATCCAGTTGTAGAAATTACAGACTTCTCTTAATCTTCCTTGTAGGGTAGATCAGAGCTCACATTTTGCATATGAATTTAATATTCTATTTTAGGGGGAAGAAAAACTGACTAGAAAAAAAGGGGACATATAAATTTAATTCTGACACTTTTCATCAAGTCTATGAGAAATCAGGAGGAAATATCAGGCATCCTCCACCTAAGCTTCGCATCCAGCCTGTCTGACGCTATTCTTAGAGTCAACGCTTAGTAGAGTAAGGTTGAGTCTATAAAAGGAAGATAATGTGTAGAAAATGTGGTCTTCCAGTATCCTACTGTTTACAGTACTTGCTAGGAATGGGAGAACTGTAGTTTCAGAGTATCCTTAGTCTAAGCAGATTTTAATTTATTGCCTCCACTTCCTAAGAAAGTACTTTACTCCTTGTGTTCTAGCATTTCTAGGTCACGCTCCTTACTAAACAATTTGCAACTCAGCTACAGGGCTGCAAGAACCGTAATCTTCCTGAAAGGGACCAGGTGTCATAAAACAGATTTTCACTGAAGAAAGGTGTATGCTTAAAAGAAAATGGGTGTCAACAAAATGTGTTTCTTTAAACTGTGCCTTTTATACTAGTTTGTTAAAACTGTAAAAGTAAATAAACACAGTTGCAGGAACAGTAATCAAAAAAGTAACTAGGAAACTGCAAGCACCATCATTGTACCCTGATCACTTCAAGTCCTCTTAATGTCCTGGCTTCCATATATCCTGTACACTTAAATGCATAAACTTCCAAGTATACATCACTTGTAACAATGCTTATGTGATAGTTCTCCAGTGGCTTAGCACTAAGCCAACTCTCCTTGGTTCAAAAAGAATTCTTTTTGAATGATATGAATTTAATTCCCTTCAGGCCAAACATCTCTTCTTGGTTAAATATGTGAGGTAACAATTTCTGAAGTAACCTATCACCAGCCTCACAAATCTTTTATTGATTCTTACAGACACATTCAAGATTATGATGAAGACCACAAATATTTGGACTTTCCTTTTATGCTGATTTCTGTCTTTCCAATTCAGAGCACTTCTATTCATGCTTTTGTACCTGTAGCCAAGCATCAAGGAAAACTTTGGGCCATCAAGAAAAGCAAAGAATATATATTTTTCTATATGGACAGTGTAGGAAATACGCGATGACATTGTAAGCAGAACTTGGGTTCCGTATCCTCATTTAAGGCAAGATTTAAGTTAAGATTGTTCAGCAGTTTCTTGACATTGTCATGCCTTCATACCCTTGTTAAAACAGAATTTAGTATTAAAAAGAAAAAAAGAAAAAGAACATACCCATGATAATCATTCATTTTGAGCCATGTGATTGGTTTTGGAGGGTTGTTATATTTTTTATTATTTCTATTAGTGTTCTCTAGCCTTGATGTTTGCCAGAGTATAAAGGTGTTTTTGAGAGAAGCTGCAGTAAAATACTGTGATTATTTTGAGGGGAGGTAAAAGTAAGAAGATACAAATTATCCATTACTGTGGTGACAGAAGAAAATAACAGTGACCTTTTTTGAACAGATGTACAGTGAAGAATCACACAGTTTGAAGGATGGCAATCTTTACAGAATGAGTCTCAACAATTATCTGTGAATGACCTTTTCTGACAGACACTGGTTTAGGTTTTGTTTTGGCTTTTGGTGGGTGATGGTGGTGACTTTTTGGTTTTAATAAGGAACAAGCATTTGCAAGTCTCATAATGAAATGTTCTACATATTTGTTTCATTAAACTACTGTCTTAAACCACTTCGGGGCTACCCAGGTGCTTATAGAATACCTCCATATCCTTTCAAACAGACAGCTTTGAATCCAGATAGGATTCACCTGTACTGGTTTGATTTGGTTTTCTTCAGATTGCCAGGTAGTTTTCACTTGGGTTGTAATGGGGCTAAGAATATGAAGAACCGAGTAAAAGTAGTAAGTTTAAAAGAGACATTCATTTCTTGTCAAGACATGCTGTACACACTTTGTATAAACATTATTTAATCTATTTCTCCAGTTCAGAAGTCACTTATTTTATAAAAATTCTATTAAATGTAATAATTAACTTCTGCTGTACTTTAGTCATTAGTGATCCCCTGAACTTGGTCAATTTAATTATTTTTATTTGCAATGAGTATATTTTTCACCTCTTTCTCACACCAGACTTTGCAGTGTTGCCATTTCTGAGCTCCCCTTCTGCCCTTTTGACTCTTCTATCTGCAAAAAGCAAAGCACAGCAGCACACACAGTTACATGAGCTGAAGCATATGCAGTGTTCGCCCATGAGCAGTATAGTTCAAAAATAAATATATTTTGTTTAATCTAATCAAAGGAAATAATTACTTTGAAGACACTTTCATTTGACCCCATCTGAATTGCTCTCATATCCTTATTCTGGTCACTGTTACTTGAAATTAATAACATTAGTGGTAGTCTACAGCTAACACATTGAAAAATCACAGATAAAATCTTCTGCATTGCTGAAAGTTGAGGTACAGTGTTTGTCTTATTGTTAGGACTTCATTTCAGAAGAGTGAACTTCAGCTCACTCAGAGCTCAGTTGGGATGGATTCCTTGGGAAGTTTCCATGGAGGATAAAGGTGCTAGTGAGTGCTGGGAGTTTTTAAAACACTCTCCTGGAAACACAGAAACAGTTCAGCTCCTTTACAGGAAAGGGAAGTAGGCAGACCAAGAGACCCCCTTGTCTTAGCTGTGAAAAAACAGGTTCTCAGCACTTTCTTTACTGCTGTCTTTCCCAGCACTGTTGGATGTCAGGCCCTGGGAACAAAAATCCAGGTTGATGCAAACACAGACCCACTATCAGTGAAGAAAGAGTCAGCATGTGAATGATTTGACCCCTCAAAATGGATGCTCCCTGACAATATCCATCTGAGAGGAACTGAAAAAGCTGGCTGACATCATTGTGAGCCTGGGAAAAGCCAGGAAGGATTCACCAAGGAAAAATCATGCATGACAGACCTCATCACCTTCTACAGCAAAGTAACTTGCTCAGCTGCTGCAGGGTGAGCAGTGGAATTGTCTACCTGGATTTCTCCAAGATTTTTCATATGGTTGCCCTCAGCCTCCTCCTAGAGAAACTGATGCATTACAGTCTAGATATGTGGTCTGTGCAGTGTGTGGGGAACTGGCTGGCAGGTGGCAAATACCTCTTCTCAAACTATCAGGCTGTCACAAGTGAGGTCCCCTAGGGGTCAGCATTGGGCCTAACACTGTTTAAAATCGTCAAAAGGGATCTGGATGATGGGATCAAATATACACTGGTTATGATTGTCAGTGATAGCAAATGGAGTGGAGAAGTGCATGCTTCAGAAGGGAGGGCCACCCTGCAGGAATAGCTGGATAGGCTGGAAGAAGGGGCTGACAAGAACATTATGAAGCTCAGCAAGACAAATATAAGGTCTTGTCCCTATGAAAACACAATCCAGGAGTGCAACACAGTCTGGGATCTACCTGGCTGGAGAGCCGCTCTGTGGAAATGGAACAACAAATTCAACATGCTTGAATGTTGTGCCGTTGCAGCAAGGAAAACCAAGAGGATGCTGGTCAATGAGGGATAAAGACATTATCCCATTCTACTCAATGCTTTTGTCAGACCACATCTCTAACACTGTGTCCTGTTTTGGTCCCCAGTATTAAAAAAAAGACATGGGCAGGCTGGAGTGGGTCCAGAGGAGGGTGACAAAGATGTTCAGAGGACTGGGGAGCCTGCCACATGAGGAAAGGCTGAAAGAACTGGGTTTGTGTAGCCTTGAGAAAAGAAGACTTAGGGGAGACCTTATAGCCATGTTCAAGTGTTTCAAGTGTGGCTACGAAAGAGGTGGAAACTCCCCTTGTACAAGGAGTCACATGGAAAAGATTAGGGATAAGATTCTGATGGGACACAAGAGATAATTTTTTCACAGTGCAAACAATCAGCCATTGGAATGATCTCCACAGGGAAGTGGTGGATTTCCCCAGCATTGGACAGTTTGGATTCAGCTGTACAGGGTGCTGAGCCATCTTGTCTAACACCCTGCTTTTGCCAGGTTTGCTGGTTTGGGCTGAAGTAGAGTTAACTTTCTTCACAGTGGCTAGTATGGGGCTATGTTTTGGATTTGTACAGAACACAGAGTGGTAATATAGAGATGTTTTTGTTATTGCTGAGCAGAGCTTACACAGAGCCAAAGCCTTTACTGCTTTCCATACTGCCGCACTGGCAAGGAAGCTGGACATGCATGGGAGCTTGGGAGGAGACAGAGTTGGGACAGGTGACTCAAACTGGCCCAAGGGATATTCCATACCATATGACATCATGCTCAGTATAAAAGGTAGGAGAAAGAAGGAACAAGGAGGGGACATCTGCAGTGATGGTGTTTGTCTTCCCAAGGAACTGTTATACGTGATGGGCCCTGCTCTCCTGGAGATGGCTGAACATCTTCTGCCTGTGGGAAACAGTGAATTCATTTCTTGTTTTGCTTTGCTTGTGTATGTGGGTTTTGCTTTCTCTATTAAACTGTCTTTATCTCAACTCATGAGTTTTTCTAGCTTTTACCCTTCCAATTCCCTCCCCCATCCTGTTGGTGGGGGAGTGTCTGAGCAGCTGTGTGGTTCTTGGTTGCTAGCTGGGATTAAACCATGACACCAGGAAAGGTTGGACTGGATGATCCTTGAGGCTCCTTCCAGCCTGCTATTCTCCCTGCAATTCTATTATTTCATACCTTCTTACACTCACAGGCAAGGCCTATAATTTAAAAAGAAAAACACCAAAAAAGTCAAATTGCAACAATAACAACAAAACAAAACAAAACAACCCCCAACGCCCCCCCCTAAAAACCCCCACCAAACAAACAAAAAATCCCAGCAATTTTTATTAACCCCTGTACTCTTCCATTCATCTTTGCTTCAGGATCACTCACATCCTGAAACTTACAGCAACTCATCCTTTTCTTTCAATTTCTAAAACTAAATCATTGCAAGGGTTTCCAAACAAAGCTTAGATGAGTATTGCTAGCTCCCTTAAAAGGCCATTAATAAAGCAGCTGAATAAGCTGCAGTGATAAGCTATGCAAATTATACCTTACTACTAGGAGGAAAATGCCCGAAAATGAGAGCTAAATCCTTTCCCCCCACTCTTCACCTACCAAGCATACAAAGAAGGAACAAGGTGCTTAACAACAATACCCATTTCATGCAGTGAAATTTTGTTCTCACTCCCACCTAATTTCTAGAAGGCGGGGGGGAAAATTGGAAGGATTATCCAGTTCACAGAATAGTATATCCAACAAATGAAACACCAAAAGATACATTTTCTGGTAACAGATCATGCTGTAAAACTTGCAATATACCACTACTCAGTGATTTTGGACCTAAAATGTCATTAATCATTCATGAACCTGTGACTGCTAAAGGGAATAACACAGTCTATAATCTTTAGGAAGTGCATGGGGGAAAATTCTTTCTTTTTATTGGAATAAATCAGAATTGCTTTAACTCATAAGTTGCTTATGTTCTGCAGCTCATTTCCAGTTGGACAGACAATGAATTTTGGAACAGGGCACCCTCTACTAGATTTTGGAGACCCCTTCACATTGTTTTGAACTCTGCCATTAACACATGTCATGTCAGATAAACAACTTTAACATAGCTTGTTTTCCCCATGGGTAAATTAAAAATAATTTTTTTTCACTGCTATATTTATAAGGTTTAGTCAAAGCAGTACTCCGACCTGTACTCTTAGACCCTTGTCCCAACAGGGACAATAGGGTTGCTCAAGAGATGTGAAAAGCCTCAGCAGTTAGTGACTCTTGCACGGACAACAGTTGTTTACATGTCTAACAGAACTGTAACATGTAATCAGGAATGGCTTACCTGGAGAGCAGAATTATCTGTGTGAGTACTGAATATGATTTGTATGCAAAAAAAATTTGCTTTATGTAATATTTACAAAAAAATGAGTGTGTTTTCTCTTTCACACACAATGCACATATTACACATGCAAAAGTGCAAATCCTGTTCATATCTCAGGGGTGCAGACATCATAGGCTTAGGGTATTACTATAGGAAGTGAATGGAAGCTGTCTACTAATCAGCCCTTTTGAAAATTTCTGGAAGATGAAACAACATCTGCAGGAATACCTTAAATCTGCAAATGTTTCACAGAGATTTGGCTTCCCTGTTTCCTTGAAACAACATCATATGCCCCCACTATTTCAATAATAAATATAAATCTGGATTTTTCAAGCTAGATTGTTAAACAAACCCAGACACCTGTTTTCCAGTTATAAAAGTGTACTGCTGTTGTGATGTTATCCATCTGTAGTATATGCCACATTGCAGTTGTGCTACTTAGAAAAATTCAACTTCACGGTTTGTAAAGTATTCCTGTTAGATGCACCTCATGCTTGCTTTGGTTTTTTGTTTGTTTGCTTTTTTCTCCTTTATCCAAGTTCAGAAGCTTTTTTTATATTGAAAAATTACCTCCAAGCTAATTTATGTCAAGTGCTTAGTAAATACTGGTTAGAGGAAAAAGGTGCAGATCCTTCTCAGGCCTTATTCACATGAGTTTATACCTGAATTCATGTACATAAGGCTTCAGGAGAAATGGAGAGGGGTAGAAAGGAATGTCTCTCTATGTACGGCTTTTGGCTGCGATAGATTTTATTTTCTTCGTAGTAGCCTGTATGGTGCTATGTTTCAGAGTTGAGATTAAAATAGTTGAATTAAATGGGTGAGGGCAATTGAGACCAGAATAGACTAGCAGTAGCAATGCTAGGAGAGGAATTACAAATGATCCATGATCATGTCTGTGATAGGGAGAAATTGTCTTGATTCCTGTATTTTTTCCCCTAGAGTCAGGCTAGTGGGTGAATGGCACCCAGTGGTGCTGCTCTGCCCAGAGACACCAGCAGTCAAAGCAGCAGAGGCAGGACATTCACCTTAGGAGTTTTGTTTTCCTGGTGGCATTGGTAACTAGATGCGCAGTGGCTTGAAGAGAGCTCATGAAGAGTTCCTATATCTCACTGGAGCCTCAGGCGGGAAGGAAATCTAGGAAAGCTATGAAAAAATGTGAGGGCGAATCAAATGTTGTTATTGAAAAATGTAAATATTTCAGAATCTACCATAAATTGTGACTGACCTATTTGCATTTAAATCTCTTACTGCCCATAAATATACCTCTTTTGGGGAGATGCTTTTCAAAGTCAGATAACTAGGTTTTAACGCAAGAGTTGTTATAGGTTCAAGTCCTTTCCTTTCTCTATCCACCATTCACATTCTTGAGGCACAAATGCTTTCCAAGAATGAATTGTGTAAGCTTAAAAGGGATGATGTTTTTAGAAGAAGGCACTGAATGACACCTTGGATGGAAACACCAAGGTCCTCACAGAAGCAATAAAACAGGCCCAATAAATTTCTGCTCCACCACTTTCCAGCGCTAATGCATACACCTATGTAAAAATACAATTGCCATGGATTTTATTATAGTTCATCCAGAGAGAAAAAACAGTTCTCAAAGAGTGATAACTGACTGACAATGTTTGCACTTAGTGCTAATGTTGTACTGTTCATTAAATAATGAGAAAAAAAAAAGTTTGCTGCTTTTGGCATCTCTTTTCCTAATACTCCCCTTCACTATATTGTTTTGAGGATGACCATTTGCATATACTGGGGGATTAAACTGTAAATCTTAATCTCACCTAGTCATTATGTGAAATATCAAGGTACAGTCAAAATCATGCTAGCTCAAGTGTCAAAGATCAAATATTAAGTACTGGGTAGCCATAATAAATGAATTACCATGGACCCACACATTTCCTAGATGCATACATCCATTGCATATCTAATTCTATTCACAAATTATTTATGGCAAACCTGAAATCTGCTTGTGCTATTTCAATAGGCAGAAAATGTGACCAAATAGGTCCACTAAATTATTAAGTGACAATACTTCACTTACACTAACTAATTAATGATGTCATATTTAATATGAGATGAGATATGTATAGCTAGATATGGTAGCTGCCCTTATAGACTTCCCTGTTCCAAGCTGTGTTGCCATCATGCAACAGAACTGAAAAAGATGGATTTTTATGACCAATTATATCCACAGTGGAATAAAACTTTAATGCAATAGAATTATGTAACACAAATTCAAATCTTGGTGATCTAAAGAGGATTGTCTGTGTACTAACACTCAATATTGCAATGCTGGAATCTTGTCTGTATTCGTGTAGTCCTGGAATGAACCACTGCCAAGTGCCTTCATTTTCTGCCTGATGAATGGAGAGCTAGTAGTTACTGTAATAAGTTGTGGGTAGGTAGTCATTAGGAGCTATTGAAGAAGGCAGTATGAGACAATCTAAAACTGGTTCCAACAAGTCCTAGATTGAGCATCTATGAGAAAGTGGGTCAGAATGTGAAATCTTACCAGCAGGATCACACATTAAAAGGTACATCTAAAGGAAGAGCCTGTGGGGGGTTCTTTGCTTAAAACGTGCAAGAATTAGGCATTGTGCCCTCCTTTCCCCCACCCCTCCCACCACCGCATTTTTTGTTATTCCAAAAGTGTCTCACCCAAAGTGTCTCAGCCTTCAGTGAGATGGTTCAGTGAGATAATTCTTCTGTGTTGCAACAAGGCACCTTCTGCATTGTATTTAAGACTCTTTTCTACTAGATTCCAGTACTTTTAAATACTGAACACAGCAAAATTCAGATCTCCTACTCATGCTGTGATTCTTAATGAGGTGGATATTGCCATTGAAACACAGTTTATAAAAAACTACCTTTATGAGCATGGATTTGCAGCTTATGGCTTTTAAATTTGCAGTTACCCTTATTTTCATGATGATTATGCTTAAAGTCTTCGTAAGAGGCAATGACATGTGATCAAGAACAGTTATTTGTTAAAACAAAAGAAAATTTTAAATTTAAATTTCATAGTTAACTTCTCAAAGCTATGAAGGCTTTAGACTAACCTTGGAGGGACATAGCTGAAAAGATGTGTACTTTATATTTTGTGAAGTGGACCTGAGTAAGGACAGAAGTGGACAGTACAGAGGAAGCAACACTGAGGTCAGACTGTGTGATCTAATTTGTCTTATTCATCTTTAATAGGTTGTTTCTTGGGTCAATACCAAATATAAAACACCATCACAATTTTCCACTCTGCTCTTGTGAGACCCTACCTGTAATATGTGTCCAGCTCTGGAGACCTCAACATAAGAAGGACATGGACCTGCCAGAGTGAGTCCAGAGGAGGGCCATGAAGTTAATCGGAGGGCTGAAGAACCTCTTCTATGAAGTCAGACTGAGACAGTTGGGGTTGTTCAGCATGAAAAAGAGGAATCTTTGGAGTGACCTTAGAGCAACTTTCAGTACCTAGAGAGGGCTACGGGAGAACTGGAGAGAGACTTTTACATGGGCATGGAGTAATAGAACAAGGGGTAATGGATTTAAACTGAAAGAGAGGAGATAAGATTTTGGGAAGAAATTCTTGTCTATGAAGGTGGTGAGGCACTGGAACAGGTTGCCCAGAGAAGTTGTGGATGCCCCATCCCTGGAAGTGTTTGAGGCCAGGCTGGATGAAGCCCTGAATATCCTGACCAGTGTAAGGTGTCCCTGCCCACAGCGTGGTGATTGGAACTAGAAGATCTTTAGGGTCCCTTTCAACCGAAACTGTTTTTTACTAAGATCCTATGATTCTGTGTTTCAGAACTCAGTCCCACCAACAAACAAATTATTTAGCATAGGCCCTCAAGTCAGGCATTCCATTTCTCTCCCATGAGGGCTCAGAGTATGGAAGGGTTCCCTTTCTTGTTCCCCCCTGGCTTACCAGAGGCTGACAAGCCTAGGGTCTTATAGACTCTGGGGTTACAAGCCACCTGTGTGTGCAGAACTGCGTGGCAAGTTGAACACAAGCGAATGGTAACTAAGGGTGAGCTGGAAGACACAATTGTAACAAAAACACAGTGCTGAGCTGTATCTACATGGTTTTACTGTGGGAGGGAAAAGAGATAAGGTGATGGGTTGTCTGTTGTCAGCCCATTCCTCTAATTCTGCTGTTCCCTCACCTCTTCCCCTGCCCTACTCTGCTACGCAGGATCAGCTTCTATTAGGAGCTTCCTACACAGGAAGAAAGGCTGGAAAACAGAGGATTGGCACTGCTCCTACACCACAGATAGGGTCAGACAGTGTGTATGGAAGAGGGGAGGGAGAATATGCTCACAGCTCTCAGGGTTTTATAAACTTTTTTCCCCTTCCTCCCCGCTCCTAACTCTCTCAGACTCCCCTTGTTCATTCCCACCGCCCACTCTCTAACAAAGCTGTGACCAGTGTTCTGTCTCACAGTTCACAGCATGAGACTAACATTTTCTGGCTGAGAATCAAGTAAATACATTTTTGCTAAGAATGTAAAATAAAATAACAATTCTATCCCACTGGATGTCAGCATCTTAGCTAATTGTAATTACTGCTTTCAGTACCCATAAAATGTTCTTCTTTCCAGATAAAACTGCCTAGTTTACTCTGAAGCTATTATGAGTATGGATATGTGACAGCATTTAAAAAATAAAAAATAAAAAAATCAACAGAATGAAAAAAGGAACTGTTAAGTCCTTTGCAAAAAGTCTCCAGTAACATATTTATTCCCTAAGTTGTCATCATCCAACATGTTTTCACATTCCTCTGTGTTCCTAGAAAACAAATTCACTTCTGTATTTTATGCTATTGTAATTACCAGATGTGCTAAGAGGTAGAACAGTGAAAATTCTGTGTCTAATCTACTCTATTCAAATATGAATAATGTCAAGCTGAGGAATGTTCACTTTAATAATCTTGCCAGCCAAATCACTTTCCCAGTGCTGCCATCTCTTTAGACTCCTAAACACAGTTTAAATAACACAAATGCAAGACTCTAATTTCTCTTCCAAGGTGAACAAACACACTCTGTGGGTTCCAGCTGATATTCCTGTCTTAGTTATAAAACAACTGCCATCCTTTCATTTAGAAGTGTCCCATTAATTAAAAATGAGTGTTGCTCTGCTGCATCCTGTAGACACATCTATATTGCCTAAACCTGTTCTCTGCACCACTAGAACAATTTTAATGTGCCACAAGATCCACAGAGCATCCTTCTTGCAACTCATCAGCATGATGTAAAAAAAAGAAAAAAAAACGTTTTAGAAAAAAAAAAGATAATAAAACTAGTGTATACTGATAAAAAGGACAACATTCAAAGCAAGACACAAAAGACAAAGGCAAAGCAGCAGCTGCACCTCACTGGTGATGAGCCCAAGTAAAGGAAAGCACATCTGTTAGTTGCTGTTTCTTTTTGGCAGGCTTAATCTAAATCCTTCAGTTGATAATTTTTAAATACAGCTAAAACTGTCAGCCAAAAATATAATTAAATTACTGACAAGATTTTTCACGGCTGTTTCGTTTTGAAAATGCTAGTGTGGTGATATTTGGGGGTTTTCTTTTTTTTTCTCTGGACGACTGGGAAGAATATACTGCCTATTTGCTAAATCACTGTTCTCACAATCAGTCAGCTGAGCATTAAGAGACTGCTTAAAGCATCCTCTACTACCCAGCATGAAGGATTAAAAGAATAGATTGGGCTCAAACAGGAAAACAAAGCAAGACTGCAACACCACTACCTCTGCACAGAATAATGGCATCAATATTTGGAATAAAGATTACTTGTTCACATTCTTAGCTGTCATAGTTCCCCTTTAACTGGAGAAGCCACGATTCATAGTGGATTTTCTGGTTAGATGGGTTTCTATATGCAAATGCGAGTCATTCTGAGCTGCCCAGGAGTAGTTCCCCTCCTGCATTTATAATGTTGGAGAGTATGAGATTCCCACTCCTCCAAGGCATTATATAAAACAGCTCCTCAGAGGACCCTGAGACTAGCAGACACTCCTGAGATCTACAGGTGTGCATCAACTCTACCTGCTCCTCACTTAAAAAGAAGAGTGAATCTTACCCTAATGAGTTTTCTCTGGCAGGTGAGCATCTGGTCTACCTCATCTTCTTCAGTGATTTGCTGCTTGTCCAGAATATGGTGTAGAAATGGATACTTCCCAGACACTCACTAGTAAGTCATGTAAGGATAAGTTCATGCTATCTATTATAATGGCTACCTAGACATTTTAATGATAATAGTTCTTAAAGCCAAAGAGTTATGGGTGATTTAGATTGCCTACTATTTAATACTGCCTGACATTTAAAATCATTGAGGAGGAGTCATGACACCTAGCTTATCAAACATGGCTATTTGTATATTGCATAAAGTGAACCATGCCTGGTAGTGTTCCTGAGCTCCAGCACACTATCACCTACACTTACAAACAGAAGTGTATTTGACATGGTTTCAGCCTATATCCACTAGCACTTTTTCCAGACTATTTCCAGGTTCCTTTCAGGTTCTAGCATGGGGCAAGCAAAGTTCCCAATATGCAGCATGGTTTTGACAATCCCATTTGGAGTTTAAGAACATAGAAAATACTGAAGAGGCCAGTTCATGCCAGTTGATATCAGGGCCAAGAGCAAGACGACCACTTCTTAATTTACTACCATAGATATACCTCATCATCAACAGTCTGCCCAATTTAAACATAGTTTTTTTAATCAGGTGTAAAGGACACTCAGAGAGATCTGCCTGAAAAGCAGCCAGAACCTCTCACCACAGTTATAGCACCAAATTTATAGCAGGCAGCCTAAACACAACTCTCAGTTCTCCTCAGTGGCACAGACCACCACAGCCCCAGGTATAGAAGATGTTGAAATACAAGCTAGGCTGGTATTTTTAATGTTACAACCAGGCCTTTACACGTTGTGAAAACCACATGTGTAAATCATCTGTCCATTAAAATCAGCTGAATGCCTCCCTCAGATATTTTCTGAAGAATTGATTTTGCAAGTTACAGGGAAAATAAAACAAAACAAACAAATAACAAACCCCAAAACAAAAAAATGCTCCTTTATATGATATTTAAGACTAATCAGAAAAGTTATTTATGAACAGCACTTTTAGTTAGATATATGTTTTATACGTATATATATATATGCACATTCTTCTAAAGACGTCTGTGTCCTTGTATTTCTAAAGAAGCATAATCAGAAATGAAAAGAGCTTTTTGGGTTATACTAATTTCCTAACTACTTTTAACTAGAATATTGACACACAGGTTCTATTGCATTGCCAGTAGCAGTAGCCCATCTTGGATTACTTATTGTGCATAAAAACTATATGACAGGATTCAGGCTATACAAGGATAGATACATGCATTCCCCCTCCTCTCTTCTACACTGTAACTCATAAATAGAATCATAGAACCATTTGGGTTCAGCCCCCCATCATCAAGCAGACATATCTTCAACTAGACCAGGTTGTTCAGAGCCCTTTCCAGCTTGACCTTGAGTGTTTCCAAGGGCAGGACATCCACCAACTCTCTGGAAGACCCATGCCAGTGTTTTGCCACCCTCATTGTATGATCATGACCACTCTATGATGATGATCAACCCAGATCTATTTCCAATTGGCTCTTTGCTCCTAACACTTCATTTGTATGTCGGGCTCTGCATATCCATTCTTTTGGGTTGGTTTGAGTCAGTTTGGGTCTGTATAAATTCCTAAGAGACTCTTAACTTCAGCATTGTACAACACTTTTCAACCCAAAACACTTTAAAAAGTCACCACTGACTGCTGTCTCAAGTTGCCATCAATCCATTCCAGTTAAAATTGAAATATTCAGATTTAATCCTCAATTCCTTGGAAGAATGAGTCTTTTAATTATTACCAAAGTTACATATCATCATTGTTGTGAAGAGAGTTAAGCCAATTTTCTATGAAGTAATTTTTTTTCCAGTAACACAAATTTGTGATTTAATAAAATACATCATAAATTCATACAAAACTAAAGGATAGTTTTGATAAAGAAGAATGAGAAAAAGAAAAATACTGGAAAAAGCCAAAGTATTTTGTATATGTATATGTTTCTACAATTTCCGTATGAAACATTGATTTGGAGGAAATTCTTTTAAATGTATAAAATTCTATTGTAGAGTTGAACAAAACCAAGAAGAATAAAGTTTCTTTTTTTCCCAATTGCTGTTGGATTTTGTTAATTGCATTTTCCTTTGTTTTGTTTCATTTCTATTTGACCTGTTTTGAATAGGAGGGATTCCTAGAGGGAAAGACAGTTTGGACAAGAAAAAAAAACTTACAAGTAGCTTGAATTTTAAATGTGCACAGTTTATTAATTCTATCAATAAAGCAAAACATTATTCACACAACAATGGTCCTGGTCCCACTTTTTTTTCTGCATAAATGAATGTCTTTCATTCTGGTTATGGAATGATAGTTATCAGCGACTTTCTGCTTGCTTGCATCTTTATTGCTATTGTTTCCCTACTGTTCAGTAGTCAGAAATTTGACAATTTTTAAACAATATAAACTAGAAAATAGGAATTCTTACTATAGTTTGAAGACATCTATTTCTGCTGGGTTTTAATTACTTTAATGCAATTTATACTATTTTCTTTTGGGGAAAAAATCTTTCTACTATTTCAAAATGAAATTCTCTTTGTTGATTCTGAGGTTTTCTGAATTACTGAATTGTCTAATGAAGCTGAAGGTGAATATTTAGTGCAAATTAAAGTGCAGGATAGCCTCATAACAGAGACATTGTATCTGTATATAGTTCAAATGACAGGTAGAATGTGTGGGACTTTTTTTAATCTTTGGTGAAAAAGCTGTAAGTTATTCACAAAATTCCATGTTTTCTACTTTGTAAAGAAAAGAAATTGTCTTGTCAGCTTCAGTGGAACTTGGATCACACCTGAAATTGCTTTCATATGGATAAGTGGTTGTAGTTCCTGAAACAGAGCTGTAAACATTAAGCAGTAATGATTCAATGCTAAGGAAACATCAGGTCTGTTGGAACAGATTTCTTCAACAAGTAATCCATTCTCCACAAACTGTGATTTAAGTTAGATTTTGAGAAACAAGTAGTAGTAACATGCATTATTTACAGAATAAGTACTCAACTGAATGTGAATGTGATACTACTGGAGACCATAATTTAGAAAATTATTATCTTATATCACCAAAACAACCATCTAGCTTCTGCTGTCAAGCATTAAAAAGAAGCAATTTACTGTCAGACTTCTGTTGCCTGTGGGGAATACAGCACAGAAGGAAAGTGCATGTAACAAACCCCACATTCAGGAATGAGGGCCAGTTGATCAGAACTGAGACAGCATGAGCAGTTGCTGGTGAGCAGGGAGTCTCACTGGGAGGAGAGCATACTCATGTTTGGCTCCTTGGTTAGATGATATCTAAGGGAGCAGCAGTGATGAGGATGGACACTGAGCAACCAGGCAGTTAATGTAGAAGCTGGTGCAGAAGGGCTCCAGAGGCACTGCTGGAGACTGAGTCAGCCTGCCAGACTTGGTACAACTTACCACATGGGAAAACACAGCGCCTTGCCTGATGCAAGCATCTCTGATGTACCAGCACCTTCAGACCAGACTTGAACTATGGTGGCAGGACAACATTCATTTTCTGATCTATAGATTATGCCTGGTGCTCCCTCCTTTGATAGAAACTGAAGATTACAGCAACCATCCTGCAGCAACTGTGGAGCTGCTGAGCAGGGAGGAGACCAGACAAGGAAGCATGGAGGAACAGGCATGGTAATTTAACATGATTTTTGTGAAAACTGTGCAGGGGCAAGAATGCAAGTCCAATACTGCACATAAGGAGGGATGCCCTGAGACAGCACTTGAGCAGAGCCAATATAGAGTATGTTTTGATACCGAGGACAGAAGCTCGTGAGTTCCAGAGACAAGAATAGTTCTGCACCGGCAGAAATTCAGTTGCAGAACAGGAATAAGCCTCATGCAGAAGTCAAAAGCAAGCATCTGAGCAGGCCATAACCAACACATTCACACTAGTGCCACCAACAGAATGCACCACGTTACAGAGGTGTGGTACTCCTTTTCGCACACAATGGACGCACTTCTCTGCAAATCAGATATGCTGTTACCAGAGGCTTGTTGTTTGTCTGCAACCAAGGACATCATGGAGAGACTGCAGTGGTTGCTCCAGTCCTCAGATTACTACCTTTTGTTGTTCACTAATGATTCTACACATTTAGGGAGCATTGAGGAGATCCAGCATGACTTGGGCATCTAGACTGAGAGGAGCAGGAGTTCAGCTACAGTTCTTCCCCATGCTCCTAGTCAAGCAGATCAACTGGGGCAGGAGTTGGTACTTGCTGCAGATTAACACCTGACCACACGGCTGCTTTCACTAGCAAGCCTTTAGTTACTATGATCCAGAGACCAACTCCTGGTGAGAGATTTGGCTTACCTGACAAAATGGGCCAGAAACATCTTTGCAAAGCAAGCTTTCCTGGTATTTAGGAACGCTTTAAATTAGGTTTTGCATGGGATGGAGGCCAAAGCTCAAAGAAAAATAGAGAAAGATAGAGTAAAGAAGCAGCACAGATTGTGCATGACAAAGGAGAAGGATTTCACAGTTTCCTAGAGAAAGTGAGGAAACGGGGAGCCATTTAAACAGCCTATATACAAATGGATGCAGCATGGGAATCACATGAGAGGAACTGTATGTCCATGTACAACACAGACCTGACACTGTTGGGATTATACAGATGTGATGGGATATTTTCTATGGCTAGAGTGTTCTCATGGATGCAGAATCTCAGGAAAAGACAGGTCAAGGGAGGATGAGGGTGCTCTCTACAAAAGGGAATAGTTAAAATGTATGAATATCTGCTATGGTATGGGAAAACAACTGCTTGATATTTTCAGGAAGAGAACTGTAAGGGACACATCATAGTGGGCATCTATTTCAGACCACAGGGGATGTGCTCTTCTTTAACTGTAACTCTCAGATAAAGATCTGGTTCGAGTGTGATAGTCAATGAGAGGTGTGATTGCAGTGACTATTAGATGAAGGTTCCAGATCCTGCCAGAAGGCAAGTTGTAGGATTTGAACAGCAGGAAAACAGATTTTCTTTTTTGTCAGGGATCTAATTGACATGCAACTTGGCTCTGAGGGAGCCTAGGTGAGACAGTTCTTCTTCAGGGGCACTCTTCTGATAGAACAAAAATTAATTGTTTTGACTGCAGAAAGCAGAGTAGAAAGTAGATTGAGCTCAAATATAAATAAGAAATCTGGAAAATGAAAGTGAGAAGAGGCTATCAAGGTAAATAACCTGGACACACAAGGATGAAATTAGAAAAAACCAAAGATTAGACACAGTCAAATGTGAAAACAGACATCCAGTACAACATGAAGGCTACCTAAAGTTATAGCAGCAGCAAAATGATCAAGGAAAATGCTGATGATAGTTGAGTGGGTAGAGTAGCATAGTGACAAAGAACAGAAAACATTGAGAAGTATTTTGCCGCAGTCTTCCCTCATCTCCCAGACCTTCATGGCTATTAGCAAAGTTCAAGGGGGAAAGATACTACTTGTGATAGAGGAGGATTTTGTTAGGGACTAGTTAATTGAACTGAACAGAACAAGTCCATAGGACCAGACAGGATGAAATTAAGGGTGATGAGATCAATGTCATTATGGGACTACCCTCTGTTATCTCTCAAAGATTGCATAGATCAGAGAAAATCCATGATGAATGGAAAAATATTCTTTCTGGGAGCTCCAACAAGCTGATTGTGCTTGTTATCATAGAATCATAGAATCAACTGGTTTGGAAGAGACCTCAAAGATCATTGAGTCCAACCCTACCATGGTTGGACGGTGCCATTAGACTATGGCACTAAGTGCCACATGCAGTCTCATCTGAAAAACCTCCAGGGATGGCGAATCCATCACCTCCCCGGGCAGCCCATTCCAATGTCTGATTACTCTTTCCATAAAAAATCTCTTCCTGATATCTAACCTAAACCTCCCCTGGCAGAGCTTGAGTCTGTGCCTTCTTGTCCTACTGCTGGTTGCCTGGGAGAAGAGATCAACCCCCACCTGACTACAACCTCCTTTCAGGTAGTTGTAGAGGGCGGTAAGGTCTCCCCTGAGCCTCATCTTCTCCAGGCTAAACAACCACAGCTCCCTCAACTTCTCTTCACAGAACTTGTGCTCGAGTCCCTTCACCAGCCTCGTTGCTCTTCTCTGGACCTGCTCCAGCGCTTCAATATACTTCCTGAACTGAGGGGCCCAGAACTGCACACAGTACTCAAGGTGTGGCCTCACCAGCACCAAGTACAGGGGCAGAATCACCTCCCTGGTCCTATTGACCACACAGTTCCTGATACAGGCCAGGATGCCATTGGCCTTCTTGGCCATCCAATTCATCAATAAAGAAACTAAAGAGAATTGGGCTTTGCATTGACCCCTGGGGAACACCACTAGTGACCGGCCGCCAAGTGGATGTGGCACCATTCACCACCACTCTCTGGGCCATCCAGCCAGTTCTTAGCCCAGCAGAGAGTGCCCCTGTCCAAGCCATGGGCTACAGCTTTTCCAGGAGTATGCTATGGGAGATGGTGTCAAAGGCTTTGCTGAAGTCCAGGTAGACTACATCCACAGTCTTCCCCTCATCCATCAAGCAGGACACCTGATCATAAAAGGAAATCAGGTTGGTGAAACAGGACCTGCCCTTCCTAAACCCATGCTGACTGGGTCTGATCCCTTGTCCATCCTGTAGGTGCTGTGTGATCACACTCAGGATGATCTGCTCCATGACTTTGCCAGACACTGAGGTCAGGCTGGCAGGTCTGTAATTTCCCGGGTCCTCCTTGCAATCCTTTTTGTGGATTGGTGTGACATTCACCAACTTCCAATCCTCTGGAACCTCCCCAGTGAGCCAGGACTGTCGGTCAATGATGGAGAGCGGCTTGGCGGACTCTTCCGCCAGCTCCATCCTCACCTCTCTGGGCCATCCAGCCAGTTCTTAGCCCAGCAGAGAGTGCCCCTGTCCAAGCCATGGGCTACAGCTTTTCCAGGAGTATGCTATGGGAGATGGTGTCAAAGGCTTTGCTGAAGTCCAGGTAGACTACATCCACAGTCTTCCCCTCATCCATCAAGCAGGACACCTGATCATAAAAGGAAATCAGGTTGGTGAAACAGGACCTGCCCTTCCTAAACCCATGCTGACTGGGTCTGATCCCTTGTCCATCCTGTAGGTGCTGTGTGATCACACTCAGGATGATCTGCTCCATGATTTTGCCAGACACTGAGGTCAGGTTGACAGGCCTGTAGTTTCCCTGGTCCTCCTTGCAACCCTTTTTGTGGATCAGCATGACACTTGCCAACTTCCAATCATCTGGGACCTCCCAGTGAGCCAGGACTGTCGGTAAATGATGGAGTGTGGCTTGGAGAACTCTTCCAGCAGCTCCCTCATCACTCTGGGATGGATCCCATCCAGTCCTATAGACTTGTGAGGATCCAAGTGGCTAAGCAGATCTCTAACCGTTTCCTCTCAAATTTCAGGGGTCTACATACAGAGTACACACTGAAAATAAGTGCTGGCCTTCCATAGCACCTATTGTCATAAAACTTAGTAATATCAAATTCCATATTTTAGTTTCCAAAGTAACTTTTTAACATTTTTTATTTTATCCATTAATTGTAATTTATTATATCCATTAATGATAATGTGGATTTTACATTTCACTCTGCTGACAATTCCTTCTGCTGGAAGTGCATTTAGAATCCTATTTCTCAATCATGACCTAGACAGTTTTGAGGTTGCCATAGCTACCCAGGATTTTTTGCACTCCTGAAAGACTGAAGAGATCAACCAGCTGCTACATATAGTTGAAGATCCATGTTCCATAACTTTTCCCCTGTCATTACTACTGTAGAATAAATGTTACATTTTGGTGATATATAGTGGTTCTGGATCATTGACACCATGTTGTTCCCCCTACCTTGCTGTTGCTCACATTGGTTCTGCTGAAATTCAGGTCTTCCATGACTGCAAAGGTTATGTGAGATGGGATTTATCTGATCATAGTCACTTTACCATGAAATTCTTTTACAGAAAATTAAGACTCGATGGTTCTGTCTAAATAAAGTTGGAAGCCTTGGAGAAGATATTGTATTTGAGGGGCTAACAATTTTGAGCAGGTTAGGTCTGCTTTATTGAGTCTTCTTGGGGCTTGAGAAGTCCATAAATTATTATGAGTAGCCACTGTATGGGAACCTGCTGGAGTACTCTGTGCCAGGCTGTGCTGCACATACAATGGATGTTGTAACAAAGATAACAGTACAACCTGTCAACAAACTATCTATTAGATGAACAATTTACTAATATAACCTGTAATTTAAAACATCTTTGAAAAGGTGAACTGTAGATGGATCAAGGAGTGAAATGTAGTGATCCTGATGAGGACTCTAGTGAATATCAAGGTGTAGGTGATCAGGGTAACAGCTAACATGAGTAGGACCAGGTCTGTGCTGTGGTGTGCTGTGTTGCATGTTCAGCATGCCATTTGGGACTTGCTGTGCTGCACATATCCCTTGGACAGAGGAGCCAACTCATTGCAAAAGTGGAGACTGCAGGCAACTTCCACTTGGCAACTGCAATTTTGTCATCTCTGTTGCTTTGCCTTTATCTAAAAGTGAAGCAAGAAGTTCTTATGTAAGTGGCCTTAAGAACAGAGTTGCTTTCCTATAAGAATAATTATACAATAGCTCAAAGGACCAGAAAGGGGAAACTTCTGCCTCAGAAGACATCTGCAAATTGTGCTGTGGCAAAATCCACCTGGGATCCTTCTGACACTGCATGAGTACAGGGTGCCCAGCATCTTATGGGGCAAAAAATTTACTTGCTATCCATATTCCTCTTTTTAGTCTGTCTTATAAAAACAACTATTTTATTAAGCTATTTGTTGTTGGGTCTTTCTTACTGAGATCCAGAGAGTACTCAGCATTGTCTCTTTCACCCTACCTCCTTCCCTGGTACAGAACAGAAGCCTGCTTAAAAGGTGCAGACTTCCGACTGATCAGGCATGAAACTGATCTATAACTTTACTCTTTTCCAATGTTTGCTCCACAAATGTAGCCCAAAAAAAAAAGTCCATGCAGAGATTCACTTCTGCTTAGGTTCCCATTATTCAAAACTATCAAACCTAGAGAATGAATTACAGTTTTACATGAAACATTTTCAGAAATATAGGTGATCAGTATGAAAAAGTCATACTCACTCACCTACAAATAGAAAAGGAAGAATCTCTACAGATCTTTAAATGTGCACTACTGACATCTGGGACAATACTGCTTTTGTACTGCAGTATCTCAGGCTCCAGGTTTACAGTTATTCTAATATTAGACAGCTTCATCATCCCTGTTGAAATAAACAATGAAATGTCTACTTTTTGTTGTTGTTACCTTCAAAATCAAAAATTGTGTAATTTTGATATCTTCCAACTGTGTTCATATCAAGTATATGCATCAGAGCTTATCCAGACTTCTTCAAGCACCCTGTGCAAGAGACTGAAGGAAAAGCAGTACTGCTAAGTTTATCTCCACTTGGCTGCATGCCTGGTTGACTAGGAAGGAACCAGAAGCTTCAGGTTCCCCTCACAGCTCATCAAAAGTGTGATTGCACAGACCTCTCTGTTTCCAGTCCTGACATTTGGCTGCTTCAAGAGGGGACACCACTGCCCAAGAGACTGAGGCAGCAAATGCATGAACTGCCCCTTAATAAGAGTTAAACTCCCTTTTTTATAGTGTGTTTTGGGATTTGAGATTTGTTCTCTGAATAGCAATGAAACTAAATGTTTAATCTTTAAAAGACTACTTTAAAAAAATTAGCTCTCTACTTGCTTTTCCAAGTCTTATTATAGGAGGTGTTTTTTAGAGGATCGAAAATAGCTTTGGCTAAACCCTAAATTTCACTTATGGTATGATTCTCAGTGTTCTGCTGTTTTCCCCTTCTCAATGCATCATTTTCCTCTGGACTTATTATTATTCTTTCCTAGCCTTTTTTTTTCTGATTCCTGCCTAATAGCCTGGCTTAGACTGCCAAGTCAATTCTATTTCTTCTATTACTGATGGGAATGTATGACTAGAAGAGCAAACACAAAGCAATGACTTACATAGATTGACACTGGGAGAAGTTTTTCAGGACTCAGACTGGCTGTTAAGACCTTATGCTATGTCAGTAAAAATATCCATCAGCAAGGTTCAAATAAAAGAAAACCATTTCCATTTTCATTCTCTGGTACTGTTCTTCCTATCATTTTATCATCCTTCTTTCTTTTAGAGGAAAGTTCAATAATAGAGCAAGATTGTCTAACCTGGCTCTGAATTCATCCCAAGAAAAAGAGGGTCAATATGAAATGAAAACTACGAGACAAAAGAAGAACTTTTTCCTGCTAAATGGAAAGTGAACAATGGATACAGTTAATCTTCCAACCTCAAAAAAAAATTTGCTTTTTTAAAAATGGCAAATACTTAACCTATTTTATTTCCTTTATTTCCCCCATATTTAAAGAAAAATTAAAGAATGTGCACTGGCAGCTATTACACTGAAAGTTTCCAGCTGTGTCTTGATATGATATCCCAAACTAAATTTCAGATTTAAATACTGTAGCAGTAGTAAAGATGTTATTAATCTCTTATCTCAAGAATCTTTTATATGAACGCAACAGGAATAAGAGAGTTCCTCGAATCCTCTGAGTAGGCATGCAAAAAAAGATCACAGCTGAGTAATTTCAGTGGTATTTAACACTATAAATAACCTCTTGTAGTATCTGTGGACATGGAAGGAAAAGGAAGTCTTTCACATGAGCTCACAGAATAGAAATTAGACAAGAGCTACAAAAATGTATTATTTCCTGTTATGTGTTACTAAAATTTGATATTGATTTTAAATGGTGCTTCAGTAGGAATAAATATAATACATGAACTATCAATGCTAAAAAAACTAACATCAGACAGGCCTTTACAAGGAACAGTTTCATGTAAATTAATGGCATAATTAGCTAAATGGTCAAATTCTGAGATCTCAAGCCCAGAAAATCTTATGAGTATTTTCTACATCACTACGAAATTAGATTTACCTTTTCTCAAGCTTTTACAATTTCATACTATTTCAGTACATAATTAACTGGAGAAAAAACATTAATGAGAGTCATGTTTGTGACTAATATCAGTATGGATGTGTAAAATTTCACTTATAATCTATGAGCCTTGGGAATAGTAAAGTACTGAAAGTGAATGTTTTACAATACAGTATGGAGAGTTACACATCTGTGCCGACTCAGAAGCTTTAAAAACACTGATTTTTTTTTTCCTAATAAATGTCACATTGATATTTCATGGTTCCTATGGAGTATATGGTTTATGGAGAGCAGCTTAAGTGAATTTGCATTGCCATGGTACCCATTGCAGAACCAACACAGTGCAACATAGGGTTTAATCTCCTTTGCTGGAACTGCACAGGGGAAGACTTTTAGGCAGCTTTAATGGTAGCTTAGTTCTAAAGCTACACAAATCAGTGGGATTTTATGACACTTCTAGAACCATGAAAACTCCTTGAACCATGTCTTCAGGTGCAGAGATCTGGGAGACTGAATCAGTGAAGACTAAGGCTAAGAAAGCTTTATCTGTGTCTGCTGTCACCAAAATACCTACCCCATTCAGCAAACAACTCATACTTCACTTGTTCAGCCCTTATGGTTTATCACCATCATATGACAGTAAGATTTGAATTCATCTGGCTAAATGAGGATATACACGTTTAATGTGGTCAACAGAGAAGACAGAAAAATTGACACTTTATGATGCAATCCAACACACATCAGAAGACCTTAAAAGTGCCTAGTGTTTTCTGTTCCCTTTAAAACTCCATCTCCCCCCATTTCTTAAAGTGACTAGTGACATTGAATCGTGCAATTAACACTTCTAAGAAAAGGATGGTCAAGAAGGAAAAGAAGTAGTATAAAGCAGACAGATGTCTGAAAATAAGCTGAGAGTAAGGAGAAAATGAGAGCTCCCACAAGCAAATATCACAGCAAACAAGTTTACGAACTGTTGCAAAACCCTACTTATGCCCTGCAACAGAACTGGAATCTGAAGTGTATCTTTTCATTCCACATGCTCACTCTGTTTTGTATCTCACAGGGCTCCATTCCCAGAAAGATCCATCTGTTATAAAACCCCCTTTTTTGCTGAGTATTTCTAATGCTAAGTCTACTGAATACTTCTAGTTCCCCTTTTGGCTTGTGCTGCTTATCTCTTCATGCTGTTGCCTGTGGTAGTTCTCATTCTCCTGACTGATGCAATTTCTTCAATTCAACGCTTTACAGCAAAGGACAACTAATAAAGTATATTTTTTATTTGTACCACCATTTCTAGGGGAGTAATTGGTGTACTTTATAGGAGATAATATCTCCCTGGTCTGATTCTACTTAGTCTATCCCTAATGTGATTTTCTTTATAGCTAAAAGATGAAGTGCAGTGGTTCAGAAAGGCCTTTTATTTAAAGTGATGTAAAGAGCAAAAGGCCCCAGATCACCGCTGTTTTACTGCAAGTTAAAGGAACCTCAGTCTTCAGAACTACTTGACAGTAATTAAGCTGTGAGATATGCTGGCTTCAGTTTGGCCTAGGAAACTGTAGATTCACCATGAAGAAAAGATTTCTTCATAAATGAGGTCAGGAAGAACTCACAGACCAAACACTGATTCTTCAACTTTGTTACTAATATTATGCATAGAAGCTGCCTGCTAATCCAGTTGGAATCAAAGGCAGGAAGATGCAATACACAATAAATACAAAATGATTTGCAGAATCAGTCATCTTCTCCTACTTTTGCTTTTATGAGAAGAGTCATATGTAACAAATGTAATTGCACACATTCAATCCAATGATGGCAACAAAACCTAGAACAGAAGAGACACATAAATAAACATGTAAAACCTTATAATAGATCATTTTTAGGTCCTTTCCCCAGAAAATATTAATATTAAGCCATATGACTTTTCTAGTAATCCAAGTAATTCCATTTCTGTTTTTCACAAGTTGTTTATTTATGTTGTAAGATATTAAATAATTCCAAGTTAATTTGATACTTCATTTAACTCGTAAGTCTACTTCATATAAATGAGGATCATACATCATTCACTCATAGAAGTTAACACCTACACTGAGAAGTGAAATGAAAACAATAATCTTATGATTCAATATTCTGGCCATTTTGCATCAACTTTCTTATGCTCTAAAGTGAGCTGAGAACATTTTATGTCTAGAAGGTTTGTTAATCCAGAAGAAGATTTTTGCAACATCCTCAAATTTCCATTAGGATTTCTCTTTGAATTGGTGAAGTATACATAGCTAATGTCTTCTTCAACAGAATTATTTTTCCTTTTTGCTGGAGTTGAATCAAGTCAGTGCTTTGATCAAGATATTAAATACTTGGAAGCAAATTTATTTCATGCATGAAGAAGCCAGTGTTCCCAGACTTGGACTAACGAAAAGCAACTGTAAATTTGCATTTTTCTTTACCTCTGGGTTTCTAACTGGTTTTACGTCTATAGTTGTCATTTCACTATTTAAAAACCCTGTTACAGGCACTTCCATGATGAAGTGCCTGCTAATGCAAATTTATAAAAATATGTTCTTATCCAGCCTCTGGCATGATCTGCTGGCACTTGAGGTGTGTTTTCATTGTATAGATGTGGGCATCTGCAAATTGAATGCAGTAAGAACAGTCTCTATAGGATTTTTGCATGGTTCATGGTACAGCCTTGCACTCAAAAACTATTGCTTATGGCAGGATTCAGAACATGTTTTCCACTTAAACTATAGTAATAAGAAAAAAACACCAATGTGCTGTAAGTGTGAGGAAATAATGAAAGTTTTAAGTCTGATACTGCCAGAGTTAGGAACTGATATGCAGAGCTTCAAAACTGTGATGCCAAGCTTTTTGTTGGTGTATACAGGATAATCTCTGGCTTTAGGGGACCTTAATCAGAGCAAAGTGCTGAGAGAAAAATATCTGATAAATCAGGATAATGTAGTTTTAAGTTCTGGGATCTCATTACTTGCCATGGCTCTTAGAATTCAAGCGAGGCCTGGAGTGCTGAAAGATATCAGATCTCAAAACTAATCCTGTTTTCTTGTCTTCATTCTATATCAATAAGTGTTACCTTCTGTTACTACTATTACAGTAAGCAAATTAAATAGTATTTTCCTTCCTGCCACTGATAGGCAGAGGCCTGAGGTATAGACTGGAGGGTGCACTGACTTCCAGTCTTTGGTTGAAATTATGGAAAAGAGAAAAATATGGGCATACAACAGAGTAGCTTCTCTATTATCAAGATATAATTAACATATCTCTATTAACAAAATGTAAGTAACATACCTGTATTAACAATACATATGGGGTGCAGCAGAGCTTTGAAATTTATTTCTGTGCCCATGTGCCCCTTATGCCTCTGAAAGTCTTTAAGCTAAGTTGTTTTCAATCCAAAAACTGTGTGTTCCATTGTTGTCACATCTGTCAGTATTGCTTGCTTTGTTCAATCACTCATTTTGGTAGGTCTTCTGCCACCAAGATGACAATGATGTGTTGATTCATTGCCCTGTCTCTACTCCACATGCAGGAGTCACTCAAAAATGTCAGCCTGTTTTGCTTCTGCTATCCTTCTATTGCTGTGTTTTCTTTCTTTTTTCATGGTGACTTAGCTCTTCTACTATTTTTATTTCATTACAGTCACAGAATTTGACATTCCTACTCTAACTGTTAATTAGCAAATCTTTCTGCCTATTTAACAGATAAAAATTGTATATAAAGTCATACTGACTTATCTTTTCCTCTCCCTTTAATTTTTTTCGTAAAACTGTGGAAAAATACCCTCCCCTCTATATAAGCACTTATGGCTGGCTAAAATCAATGTCAAACTGATTTAATTTACAAACATAGTTAGATCCCTAATTAATTTATGTTAGCATTCTTTAGTAACTGAGGTTCATCCTATCAAAATATTACATCAGAAACTAAACATTGTTAAGTTAATATAGCAATAATAAGGCATACATTTTTCCAAACATTGAGACTGGAAACAAGAAACAAACCCTAAATCTCTTCTTTTTGTCCAGAATTAGTTTAAGAGGAGCAACAGCTGTGTTAGCTTCCTCTACTGCCTGCAAATGTGATTACATCTGAGTCAGAAGGACCATACTGAAAACTACAACTAAAGGTGAAAACATTAAAAGCAGAGAGTTAAAGCAACACACACCTTAAGAATGTGTTCAGGATAACAACTGCGTTAGGATAACTCCTGATTACCCAGCACCCTAAATTTGAAAATAATCAGGCAGTTTTCTTGAAGCCCACTACATTTTTGCAGAATTTTCTCTCACTATTTTACCCATAGAGGTTGCAGTTGCAATGTTATGAATCACTGGTTTTCTGAAGCTGAACTTTGATGTTTCTGATGTCAATGTACTTTTAATCAGCCTTGAAGAGCTGGGTAGCTGTGTCACCACTAAAGAAAACCGTATAGCTACACATGAAAAATTGTTCCATTTGCACTGTGACCATAACACAAAAACTTTTCCTTAAAAATCAAATATACAGAAAATTTAATGAGAGTATTCGAGAACTAAACCTCTAAAACAAGCAACTAAAGCAGGGGCAGAAAGGGAGGAAGTGTTCTCATGTTAGGTTTCCTTACAAAGGAAATTATGAGTTCCATGTTACACACTTTATTTTAGGTACTTTGAATTGCTTAAGTCAACCCTTGTGGCTCAGGAAACTGCTGATAATACAGGCTAGAAGATTAAGTTTTAGCCCTCATGAACTTGAAAGGAAGATTTGCCTTACTCCTAGGATTTCCAGACAGTGAGGCATATCTCACCTACTTTCAATGGCTGCAACTGAGATAGTCAAGTAAATAAGAGAAGAAGGCATTTCATCAAACGGATATGAAAAATTTGTTTTAGAATAAAATTATTCATGCTGTCATACAGTCATTTATTTATTATTGACTATAAAAATATCCTTGAAAAATGTATTGATATTCAATGCCTAAACTATAGCTATATCTATTTGGGAAGATGGATCTGATCCAGGCTTTCAATCAGATTTCAAGATCTAAAATGGGATAATAATTTTCTATTTAAATGCAAAACAAGAAAAAGCCTAACTGAGATAGTCTAGGAGGAAGACTGATCAGCTGTGTACCAGAAAAATCTAATTCAAACCTGTTCTGCTGCTAATTTTTACTTTCTGATTCAAAATGAAATACGCATATAAAAAGAGATTTAAAGTCTCATTGCACAAAGATAACTGCTTGCCTAATAGGTAATTATGACCCTTGTGAGGACTTGTGCAGGGCAAAGAAGTAATCTGAAGTTCTTGGTTCAAACCACAGGAAGAAGGGCAAGACCTTTCACAGGCAAATCTCCAATACCTTCATCCTGGACTAATGGATGCTCACAATAAACTCTGTTGCCTTCAAAAGTCACAGCTTCTCTCTGTGTAAAGTAACATTCAGACATGAGAGAGTTGGGGCAATACCTGAATCAGAGTCAAGAGGTGGACTTCAAATCTGTGCGAGGTATCCAGACTTATTTCTGTATTTGCACAGTGGTAGACATTCACACGACCTGAGGGGAGAAATTTTTACTGAAACAAAATTGCAGTATCATATGTCAAAGGCTTCAACTGCCTTTCCAGAGAGTAAAAAAATCTTCCATTACACAACTAAATGGAGATATCCTAGATAGTCTAGTACAACACAAATATCATTTTAATTTTTTCTTGTGTTCTACACTGTGACCTGAATTTAGGGAACTGAATAAAACTCTAATGGTGGCATCCATAAAACACATAAATATATATTCCACAAGTATATGTCAATATACATAGCAGGTGTTTAAATCTCCATTAGAGTCAAAGCAGATCATAGAACCAAAGAATCATACAATGTCTTGGGTTGGAAGGGACCTTAAAGATCATCTAGTTCCAACCCCCCCGGCATGGGCAGGTACAACTTTCACTAGACCAGGTTGCTCAAAACCCCATTCAAACTGGCCTGTTCCACCCTCAAGGAAAGAAAGTTTTTCCTAATATCTAATCTAAACCTGCTCTCTTTCAGTTTGAAGCCATTCCTCCTTGTCCTGTCCCTACAGGGCCCTGCAAAAAGTCTCTCTCCATCTTTCTTGTAGACTCCCTTCAGGCACTGGAAGGCCACAAAGAGGTTACCCCAAAGCCTTCTCCTCTCTCGGCTGAACAATCCTGATTCAGTTAACCTTAAATGCACCCAGTGAAGCCTAGGCAGTGATTCAACTTAAAACATTTAACTTAATGATTGGCCAGTTTAGGTGCTTTTGATCTTAGTGGTTAGCAGCATAAATGAGGGCGCCTAGTGAGTAGCTATAGTATACTGCCTCATTATTCATCACTTCTGTCTCTAGAACACAGCATTGATCAAAAGTGATTTTATAAGGTCCCCATTGCCAGGGGCTCAGATAAGCCAGGAAACCTACAATGTGGGAAGTGTGTTTAGCAGCCTTCTCAGGTTGGATGAAGAAAAGCATTAGAGTAGTTCAGGTGCTGCTGTTATCTACGTTATTTCATTGGTCTGACCTCCAAAGTTTTCCTCTTCTAAACAAATTTAAAGGATGTTTTTGTGTATGTGTTCTATTTTAGCAATCTAAGTTACCCTCTTGGGGACAGATCGTCTAATTCCCAGTTATTCTCGCATCTTCTTGAACAATACAGAAAGGAATAGTTTGCGATTCTTTTTTCATTTCTTTCTACTGATAACAGAGCATGTAATCACATAGTTTTTGTGTGTGTCTGTATATCCCTCTGGCAACTTTTGAACTGGCTGCCTAATTTCCATCTAGACTAAAAGGCCCACTGAGAATCCCCTAAAAACCCTGAGTCATGTAAAGGAGATATCAGGATTGAAAATTCATAAGTTTTTTCTAAATAATTCTCAATCTTGTTTGTAGGATACAGTATTGAAAATCAAGTATGTCATCTTGCCTTCCAAAATTCTCAGTGAGAAGGCTTTTAGATACAGGCACAAATAGTCAACCATATTAACAATATTTGATTTAAAGGTCGGTTGACTAAGAGACATAGGAAATGAAGTTGCATTTATTTATAATTTTCATTGCAACTGAAGAGCATGTGATTGACATTATAACTTTAATAGCTGGAAAGATCAATGTAAATAACAGTTTATATAAGAAGTAGGTGCACAGGAAAAGTTACAGTTTTACAGAGTATCATTCATTGATTCATTCAACAGTTGACATCCAAAATGCCTTACTGAGAATCAGTTCCAGTTTCCATTGATGTATTTGCAGGCTTTTAAAGTGGACTTTAACTTAACCAGAAGATGAAATACAATCTGCCATGAAAAGCTGAAGATTTTCTTTCTATCTTTATGTCTAATCAGGGAATCTTAAAAGTTGGAATTCAGTTTTAGTTCATATAATGCCACTTATAATGTTGCATGTATTTTTATCATATTCTAGTATACTTCCAGGTTCCAGAGTCACTTATCACTGGCACACCCATTAGGTTTGTACTAGAAAAGATAATTTCCCTTCTGCCTTTTCCTCATTCAGGTCTTTTTGACAAAATGCACATAAGACTACAAACATGTACCCGCAGCCAACTAAAATTAACATGGCATCCATTGTGACAGACATAAATATACGGATAAATGTCCACAGCAGTGTGACCCACATAATTGTGACTTGGCCTTTGTAGCTGCATACACACATAAAAATGGGGACACAAATTGTAATTACTTTTTGAGCAGATAATTCATTCAAGTATTTTCTGTTTAGGTGGTTGCCCCTGCAGTGCCTCAAGGAGTGGGGTAAAGACATGACAACTTTGCTTTCACAGTAAGAAAAGGTTAAAACTTGAATCAAGCATTAAGCTATGCCTAAATTTTAGGTGTCTTTTCAGAACTGGTTAACAGCTTTTCACATACTGTTGATGGAATTAGGTAAAATGCCATGAAGGTCTAAGGGAAGAGGTGCCACTGCTTCATTTCTGCCAAAATTTCTTCAAAATCCTGACAGCAATTGCTCACGTCAATTACTCTGAAATCTGCATCTTAGTATCTGGAAACTATTGAAAGCTTATCTTGTTCTTCTTATCACTTACTTTCCCTAGGAAAAAGATTGATGCTTGACTTCAGTCTGCCTCAGGTAATTTTAACTCTCTGATGAAACAGCACTCCTGAGATGGCTAAAAGATCATCTTCCCTGAATAGACAATGTAGCCAAGTAAGTTCTATAAAATGATCTCATATTTATCTGACTTTTAAAAGTGAACAAAAATGAAAAGCACAGTTTTGAAAATTTTGAGTAACTCTATTTATTAAACTGGCAGGCATTATTATTTGCAGGGGTTTTTTTATTCTACATTGTATCAGTGTGTGAATTGAAAGCATTTGTGGAATATTGGGGAATTTCTTCATGAATTACTCAAATTGTATTCAACTAAACAGGGAAATTCTCAAAACCAATTAGAAGGGCTTTTAGAAGACATATAAAACATTTCTGTAAATTTATCTAACAAAGTAGTGATTTGTTTATTTTTAAAACACATGCATTGGAAGTGACAATGACAACTGGGGACTGTTTTAAATGTCAAATTGCTTTGTTTTGTATCTAATTAACCATTCATGTTTTAATGCTCAGAAGGCATAGTACATGTGTAGAGGGGCTGTTTCCTCAATACATAACTACCCAGTTATTTACAGTTCCATTTTTATGATGTAAATCACCATGCTAATCTGTATAATACAAAAACCTATCCTGTGTTTTGTAAGTATTTTGTTACTTTTGTTTCTTTTCCTCATAACAGAAATTGTGTTCTTTTATGAAGAAACATTGAGCAAGAGTGCTATGAAAATGTCACACAAACTTTGTTTAAATGGCCACTTCTCCTTACACATCAGGTTTTAAAACAGAACACTTTTTCATGCAATTATGATTTTGTCTTAAATAGTTTTTGGATAATTTGGTCTTTTAAATACTTCTTAAAATGCTTCCTCTGAAATATCTGAAATAGAAGCATGAAAAAGATCCCTAAAAATATTACCCATGACATAAGAAAAAGAATTTGTCTTGCTTCCACAGATATCAAGTGTTATTATATCACCTGCACAGGAGAACTAAGGAAAGCATTGCCTATGAATATTATACTTGGGTCCTGAAAAAGAAAAGGTCTTTTTAGCAAAGATTAGTGTCTTTTTTAATTGACCACTCAATTTTTTCAAGTTCATATTTTCAACCTTTCTGCAAGAGCCAGAAAGGTTAAAATATGTCTTTAAGAAGACTTGAGTATGAGGAAAGGATTGCAGGAGCTCGGTCATTAAGAACAACAAGCATCCTTAATGTTGAACACACAGAAATTGCATAAATTGGGCCACAGAAAAGGCTGAATCAGGAAATCCTGGGAAGACTGCATTCATGAAGTCTAACCTGGGCATACTGCATCAAAACTGAGTATGCAAGAGAAAGTGTGAAATGGGTCAGATGTAAAGTGCTTAAATACACAAAGCCAACAAAATTAATTATCTCCAGTTCCTCCAACTACTACTGCTACACTATTTTCAAAAAAGGCTGAGATGATAAAGTTATTCCCTATTTATAGATATGTTTCAACTTAATTTTAAAAGTATTTATCAATACAATTTGACTTCTGTACTTTTACATGCTACTCTTATGTTTTATTTATCTTACGATAATACATATTAAATGACATATCTGTGTATTTATACTGAAACATATGGCCTAAGGCAAGAATATACATTAATCAGAAAACTTAAATAATTTCTAGAAATTTTCTGTCTTCTCAATGGACTTGTGACAGTTAAAATGCAGGCACTATGTTATGAAAGAGTGAATGCTTACTCTATTAAAAAAACAGGAAGATTATTGCATGCTATTTACACTAGAAAGACATTGTTCTGAGAGTCATGTGGTAATAAGCTTTTAGCACAAAGAGACTCAACTAGAAAAAGTGAAGTAGCATATGTGGCTCTTTGCTGACAATTAATGTTTTTCTGGTCTCATCAGCATTATTATCCCCTTATTCCCAGTTGTCAAATGCAACAGAAACAGTTGCTCTTCAGCAGTGATAATAAATTGTCAGAACAAGATGTGAAACATACATAAATTTCTTTGTTTAGAAAATTAGCTACAAGTCTGTAAAGAGAATGTTTTACATGGCTGTATTTTTGAAAGTTGTTTTAATTTTTTTGTTTGTTTGTTTTAAAGGAGCAAATTTTTCCTGAATCCTTGGAACAAGTTTTTCCCATGACACTGCAGAGAGCTGATGTGGTCTTAGTCAACATAATACTCACTTTCACTTAAAAATATATGCTTTTCTGTCTATGAAAAGCAGTTCCATTATAGCACCAATTATCTGTTTTCCTTCTTACATCAGTTTCTTGTGTTATATAGCTGTTGTCACAGAAACACATTTTATGACAAATAACTTGTAAGCTGGAACACTACTGTTCTCACTGGTAACTGTCATCTTTTCTTAAATGTTGCAAGTATGAAAGTTTCCCACAGTAGTCCACGTATTTCTCTACTCTAGATGTGTAAATGGCCCTTGGAAAATACAGCTGCACTCTCTTTAGTAGTATAAAAGAATTGCAGCATCATTTGGCTTCAATGCATTAAAAGGAGGGAGAGCTTTTCTCCAAATTTCTGCAAGCTCTTCAAAAGAAATCCATTATTTATGTAGACAATAAAGCAGTAATAGTATTATGTTACCTTCGTGTGTACCTCTGAGCTTTAAAAGAGTGGTTTGGCATTCAAGTTATAATAAAAGCTCAAGGGTGGAATGCTAAACAGAACATGACCAACAGAATAAGTAATAAGGTACAGGCTACAAGACCAACCAGCAGTAAGTATGTTTGTCCCTTTTTATGATACTAAGGTGCACACACACATGCACACCCAGAGAAGATGCCAGGGCATCATTTTACAGCCAGTTAATGTAAAACCTTCCTCGTTGCTGCTCCTACCCTAGTGTTCTTGTGTGTTCCTTGAGACCTATTTTCCCCTAATATTTTAGTTAGTATTGTAAGTATCTTACAGCTGTAGCAAAGTCAGCAGAGGAATACAGTATTCTAGTTCCACAGTAATAAACAGGATTTATGTGTAGCCATAGAGAATATGTTTAAGAAATCAAGTTTCATTTAAATAAAATAAAAGAGTAGAAATGATCAGTTAAGTATTTTCTTTGCTGAGGAAAAAAAAATATTCCTGGTACCTTTTCACAGCCATTAATATTGAAAATATCTCTAATTTAATCTAAGCACCAGCCAGTATTAATCAAATTGTCCTTCTTTTGATTTGTATGGTAAGAAACTAAGGATTAAGCAAGGTGACCCGCTATCCTCAGCTAGGTATAATTCTCCTGCATGAGCTAATCCACAAGGAAAAAAAAAAATAGGAAAAGAAAAGAAAAAATCCCAACGCCCCCACACACAGAAGATGCAAGGTTATTATCTAGTTAAGAAGATAGTTTCTCTGCATTCTTTTTGTCCCTGTCCTTACATGTGACTCCTCCTTTCATCATTGCAGAAACTCTGCAAGTACATGCCTTGTTTCATCCTTCCTTAAACACATAAAAAATACTTGATTTACTGACATTTAAAAACCCCCATAATTTATAACATCTTGTTGAGTATCTTCATCAATAATTGAAAAAAAGGGGTACAATCTAAATCTGAAATCTACTTTCAAAAATCCTGTATTTTATTTCCAACCATGCTACTTCTTGTAAACTGTAAGTGTATTCAAGCCAAAAAATGACTACTTTTGCTTCTCTTGAAACTGTACACTACAGTTACCTAAAAAAGCATTTTGGATGTCTTAGTTAAACTGGGTTACTCTATGACTTGTACTGATTCAGACAGGAAGTTCAACTGAGCATAATGACATTACACATGAAGCATAAGTACACACAAGAATAACTATGCCAAGATCTAGACATTTGATGATTGCATCTGTGATTTGTGGACAAAACATTTTACAGGTCAAGATATTATTATTACAAGGATCTGGTTAATTACTAGTGATAAGCTCACCTTCATGACTTTCAGACATCACATAAATGTTTAAAAGGGGAATGTTTTTAATCAGGAGGTGCAACTTGCCCTCTCTTAGGAGGTTCAAATCTTAAATAATTTTACTTGAATGCACCTTATGATAATATAACAGGAGTATCATCAGAGCATAGGAAGGAAAAAACAATGGCATTAAGTGTACACTCTATGCATTTCAGTTGTTCTATGTGATGCTTAACAAAGAATATTTATTATACCTTCCTTAATCTCCTCATTTCTATTATGTTTCTTGAGAATATACTTTTCTGCCTCCTTTAAGTGCATAAAAAATAATTAATAAACCTGCTCAGCTTTTCTATTTATTTTTTTTTTACTGAATCATACTGTGTTCCTTTAAAAAAAACGAACATTTTCTTCTTTTTTTGTATCTTCTGTCTTTCTGGGTTTCTGGGTGAACCTTTGACAATTTCATATCTGTTTTCAAAACTTTGTGTGACTCATAGAATCATAGAATCAACCTAATATTTTGCCTTGAAAAAATTCTAGGTATTATCAGGTAGTTACGATGTCAATAATAAATTGTAAGCAATTAATGTCTGATGCCTCTTTTGATCATGGGGTCTTTTTGGAGGATATTTGGGTAATTTAAATTTCCTCCCATGAATATTTATCATATGATCCTGAAATGGAAATGTCATGCATATTTAATGTTCTGAGTTGGTTTTGTTTAAATGCATCTATTCAAGAGGAGAGCCATCCTAATGAGCAACATAACTCAATGCTTTGTGCAGGTACCTCAGCTTCTTGGCAGAAGAACAGTAAAGGAGCCAGGACAGGACAATTTTGCTGTAATGGATTTCAGCACTCAAATTCTAGTAGCTTATCAAGGTATATAAAAAAATTGCTTACAATCCCTGAGGTGTAGGAACACTTGCTGTGCACACATATCAAGTAAACAAGACCCTTCCACCCTTCACACACTTCAAGACTGAACTCCATCAAATTGCATGGCTTTTCCCAGTTGCTGATCTCTGACTTTTCAGTGATGGGTCATCAGTTCATTGGCTTTCTTAAGTGCAGTTCTTTTTGAATGCTTTGAAAACAGAGTTTAGTTTTTATTGCCATTTGCAGCTAGGCCAGTTTTCTCAAATGGTGATTTTTAGCTCATCTAAATAGATGAATGTCTGGCTTCAAGGTAAGTGATACTTGATTCATAGATCTCTACAATGTCATTCCCTTGAAAAGAACTTGCAGGAAATGGGAACATCAAGGATAATTGCTTTGCAATAGGCTTCAGCTCTCAGCTCCACTCTTTTTCAAGTTTTAAAGCTTCAAAAGTAAAGATTAAACCCAAAGGGTATAGGAAAGAAAAGCCACCACCTACCAGTGAAATAATAGAAGCCCTCTTCTCTTCCTCCTCTTTCTCACATCTCAAGAGTAGTCTCTAACACACATGTAAAGCTGTGTAGTGTTAGCATTTGGATCAAAAGCTACTCTTGTGTAGAGTCAGTGATGGACCAAAGCTTAGTTTGTTACAGAAAGACTATTAAAGCAAATGGAAGAAATAAAACTGCAAGGCTGGAAATAGGGATGGGGTTTAATTACTCTAACAGTCTTCCAGAAAACTGATCTTGGGGAATTTATTAATTTAATCAAGTAGCACATAGTAATTATAATTAATTAGTAATCTTATAGTGCATTTTCTTTCAAACTCAGGCTACTTGTTGGAGGTAGACAGCACTGCCATGGCTAGCAGAAGTCCTCCCTTTCTCTGCATAATGCAGTAGGAAGGCTGTTCTCCTCCTTGCATCCTATTTGCCTGATGAACATTTAGTAAAAAAGATCCTTCTGTGATTATCTAGCTAGCTCCAGTGCAAAAAGCAGCACAGGCTGCAGCTTGCAGTGCTTTAACTTATGGGGGGTAGAGTGGACTACCTCTAGTACAGTTATATCTCAGGGCAAAGGGATATTAGAAAAGCATACTGTAAAACCTGTCCATGTTCATATTTAGTGTATTCCTATCTAACAAGGAAATGCATTCAAATCTGCATCTGAATAAAAACCTAAAAAGAAAAAAGTGTTTGCACACAACTCACTGACTGGAATTCAGGCTGCATGATTTAACAGAAATGCAGTAGTAGGATTATTGGAGGTTTTCCAGTCTAAAAGCCCAGGTACAAAACAAATGACTTACATGCTGTGCTTATATTCAGATAATAGACAGAAATAGATGCTCACTCAGGGGTTCCCACTCCAGCTGATTGCAGAGCTAGCTGGTGATCATGACTGTCCTCCACTTGAGCAGCATCTGGTTTGTATCCTTTTCCCTACTGACATGTTATAATAAGCATTGCTTGCCCTTTGCCCACTCACTGTTAAGAAGACCAACTTTATTTATGCCTCCTGGAGCTGCACACTTCCTTGTGCCAGCCACAAAACCTTCTGAGTTACTACTAGTGGAAGGGCTGGCACCATATGGGCTGAGAAGACCTCAAATTATCAATTCCCTTGACACCAGCTCAAAGTCTAAGCAAGACAGAGGCTTATGTAGATCCGTGATAAGAACATGCTATCAGAACTGCTTGAGGTGTGCATCAAGACATCATGCCACTTCTCAGACAATTAATGTTGATGTATTGAAGTGCTGGTATGCAAAACCTATCAGATCTCACAGTCAATAAGCAGAGTCTGATGATTGCATCCTGAGTCCACAAACAGTGCTCTGGGAATTTTATTTTCTTCTGAATGCTAATGCTTGATTAATTAATTCTCTATTTTCTCATTTGTCCAAATAGAAAGTTGATAGTCTTCAAAGTTAATGAAAATGGTTCATGAAAAGGGTTAAAGAATTGGTAGTGTCTTTTTATCTTTACTCAAGGAATATTGATGATGCTTCATCAAATCAGATGTTATATGAGAACAACAGTCAGAGAAATACATGCCATAAATGACAAATTCTTCAAACACTTCAATTTTAAAACTCTTGCCTTTTGGAATTGAATCCTATAGATTCCTTTCCACATCAAAGGCCACTGTAATTTTCTATCAGGTGCACCATCTATGAAATTGAATGTTTTGGGTACAACAGTGCATTGGTGGATTTTGCACTCAGTGGATAATTTTGTATGTCTGGATACTCTGCAATTTTTTACTCTCAGAAATAAGACTGTTAAGCTTTGACCAGCCAACTGGTTGTACTGAGCTACTGAACTGCACATCTTAAAAGGGAATTTAGAAGATCACATGGAGCAATAGACCAACAGATCTACCCTAGTGGGACAATGAAATAGTGTTAATTTTGGACATTATTCTATTTCTAGGGAAAAACCTCTAACCCTAATCTCAAGAGAACTGCCAGAACTATCAAAACTATGTTCATGCTTTCAAGGTGTTAGGGTGGATTTAAGTAATCCTGTACTCTGCAGCAGTTCACACAAAGTGGTACAAAGACAGAATTCAGAGCATAGCTGTATGATAATCAATATAATGGAAAATATGATATATTCTCTATAATATAAAGCAGGAGTAGAAGATAAAACAAAAAAAGAGAGAAAGAACCAGAAAGGTTTTAATGAGAGAATGAGAAATGCGTCTTCTTCAAGAGAAGACACGATAGCTTTCTGCAAATAGTTGTAATAATAGGAAGAGAGCAGGTTTCAATTATTCATATTGACTACATAAGAAACAAAGGACAAATCCTATATTGAAACGTTTGGATGTAAGTAAAATAAAAGGAAATTTATTTTGAAAAAAAAAACCCAGCATTAAAATTAGCACTAAAAAGAAAATTACAATGATAAATAAAACTCTTCCAGGGGTTTTCTTAGCAGGTTTGTTTTCTTATCATGGAAAGAGTAAAAATAGTTAAAACCAGTCCTGCCACTAAAGAAAGGGGCGTGATGGCCATTACACTAATTTCCTTATGACCTAAAGGATTGTATGATAAGTTCAAGGTGAAGCTAAAAAAAAAATGATATTTGCATTGTCATAGAATTCAGGGAAGTGTGACAAAGTGAAAAAAAAAGAGTCAGTTGATTTGAATTCTTTTGTGCTAGCCATGTGCCCTTTTTAAATGTTACAATATCTAGATTATGTACTAGAAATAGGCAGCTAGGTTATGGTCTATATCATTCTTCACTTTCTTTGAGATAAGTAAATCACTATCATCATGAGAACATTAGAAGAATTGTCACACTGGCTCAGAAGAAAGATTCATCTCATAACTGGCAATGGAATAGTCACTGAGAAAGAATTTCGAATCTGCAGTTTCAGTAATATTCAACAAAAAGTCTTCTTGAGGTCATGATTCAAAGTATTTGCACCTTTATGTTTATTGGCCCATGTATTCAGAAGATTTTTTTTAATTCTTTCTCTTCTAGAAACTGTCAAATGTCTTAAGCTTCCTTTTCTGATGAAAACTCTCTTGTCAGGACTGATCTACAGAACCTGAGTCTGAGGTCTTTCTAGTTTTGTTGCATTTTGTAAAATCCATTGGCATTTTTCTGTAATTTCTTCTTGTTAGTGGCATGAATGCTATAATTTCATGATCACTTTTGCCTGAATTGCCTTCCACCATTTTCATTTTTCAATCAGTCTTTGGGACTTAGTCAAAGTTAAACTAGAATAAAATTTGAAATAACTATTCTCTGTTACCAGCCCTTGGTATTTCCTTCATTACTTTTGCACTCTACAAAAAATTTCGAAGTGTCTCTATTTTTTAAAAATTTGACCTGCTTAATGTTTCTCCAAATGACAATCAAGTAATGAAATTTTATTGCTATTACCAGTCCCACCTTCCTGTATTTGTCCTGTGATCAAAGAAAAATATAATCGACCCACTAGTGCAGGGATCTAGGATAGACTTCTTCTACAACACCCCTCAGTTCCCTTAGCAGATCTCACTGTGCTTCCCAACTCATCTCTCTGGAGTGGCCTATATGTAATGTTTTCTTCTTGACATCCTTCCTGATCACTCTGAAACTAACATTCCAGTGTTAACCTTATCTCCCTAAATCTAAGTGATGCCAAAGGGCTGGTTTTTTATTTTCAGTTTGAGTATACCAAGATTTCCCTTTGTCTTTTTCCTACAACATTACACAGATAACTAAGATTTCAACAAGATATATTGCTATGCCTCCTTGTATTTCTGATAATCTTGGATTAATTTCTATTCTCTTTCTCAGTGAGATTTTACTCCATGAGACAAACCATTTTCATAGTCCCCTACCCATACTTTAAATTGTAAACTGATTCCTAAGTCAATGACCTTCCTTTATCTTAACAGATAAATCACCGTGTTTCCTGGCAGTCATCTTTCACGGAATATCATGCAGTGCAATACAGGAAGGAGTTAGCCTGGACATAGTAGGGACAACCAACTCTGGATGTTCCTTAAGAATTTACCTTCATAAGGGAAAGTAGACTCCTTCAAAAATTAGTTTTATTGTTGAGCATAGGATAACAATCTCATGTTTTCTAGAAGCTCATTTTTATAAAGTGACTTTCCTATCAGTTCTTCAGGTTTTCTTAGTAGACCTTCAAAAGCTTGTCTCAGGAATCACGTCAAGTTTTTTATATGAATAAAAATTTGGAAAGGACCCCCAGTTCACTAAAAAAAAATGTAATAAATAAATGTATATCTTTAAAGCTGCACTGTGCTTCTGCTGGTCATTTCAATAAACAGCAGTATTTGTCTTGGGAACTGTGAAAGCCTGTACTAAAAGTTACATAAAACAGTCTACCAGACAGTTATAAATAAGTTAAATAGCTATGAGCTGCTGAAATTTGGTGGAACTGCAAAAAAGACATTCAGTTTCTAGACTTATCTTTGAACTTCATATGGAATAGCCTACATAAAAAATGAACAGTAGAAAACAGAGGAACCAATAAAGCTGCAATGTTCCCAGTGTTAATGTAAGAGACCAAGAAGCAGAGCTATCCCATAAGGAGAGGAATTTTGAGACTGGTTGACAAGAAGGAAGATCAGTCAGACTGTGAAATGGATGCCACCATCCTAAAGGTGACAGAACAGTAATGTGGAATTGTGTTATTACACACAAACACACACAAAAAGGGCACAAGACAATGTACAATAACCTCCCAGAGCAGAGCTGCAGTATTCAGCACACTATATGTATGTATCACATACTGTGAAAGCTATGGAGTATGAGCTATTTCATTACCAGATCCTATGAACAACCAGTGCCAAAAAAAAGGGATGCAAAATGTAAATTGCTGTGACTGCAAAGAGCATTTCTCAGCAGGGTGTCCTTTTCCATCCTCTAGTCATGACTATGAAAGGCAATGAAAATTACAAGATGAATTGGAGGCTCCAACATTCTTTGTCCATTTCAGAAGTTGAGCAATTGTTCATTCTGACCAGTGGGTGAAATGGCAGCTTCAGCAGATCTGGGAATATGAGCCAGCCACCTGCTTGAAAGAAACAAGCAAAGGGGAAAGGGATTTGGGGAGATCAAGGAAATCTCAAGGCAGATTAGCAGCCTGTGAAGCTGCATAGTCCCTCAACAGATTTACAGGTTTCTTCTGTCTTATGTGCCCCATGCCTCATATTATCAGGTGCCTACAAGTACAGTACAATGTTCCTAATATCAGGGATGCAAGTGCATTTTGCAGTGCTGCTTTGTCTCAAAATGATTTTTCACACACCAACTACAATTCTGGTAGTAACACATATATTTTAAAAACATTCCTCTGCATGACAGTCTCTTCAAAATGTCATGACTGTACTAGAGAAACTGTCACATAGAGTCTTTCTGAATAGGCTGCTAACTCACGACCTTGAGGTTCAGCTCTCTGGGACCAAAGATTAATTTTGTGAATCACAGCTATGTCATATTGACTTGATTTTAAAAAGAAAGCAGATGCTTAAGTTTTAAGGCAGTATGTAAGGTAAATCTATGCAAGATAAGAAAAGTAAAAACACAGAAACAATGCTGAGGCTCATGGTTATCAACTGGAGGATTAAAAATAAGAATATAAAAAAGATATAAAACACAGGACAGAAAAGAATAGTGAATCAGGGAAAAAAACCCAACAAGTTCAAGGAGGAATTTCCCTAAGGAATAATGGAGGTTGAGTCTACTCCAACTGTCTGATGCCTGCCAACTAACAGGGACTCGTTGGGTGGCTCAGTGGGAGTGGGGAACATATTAATGTCAGTAAGATGACAATCCTTGCTGCCGGTTATTAACAGAAAATACTTGCCAAAACTAGCAAGTTACATGAATCCTGCCTGTAGAGTCTTTTTGTACATGGTGAAAGATGGCCAAGCAAAAGTGAGTGGTAGAGGGACGATACAGACCTGCACATGAATAAGTAAGCTAGTAGGCAAAGGACACTGTTCCAGCAAGGCTGTTCTTCTAAGTGGTGTGGGGAACCAGCAAAGGGGGCTGAAAGCGCATTCAGTAGTAATTACAGTGAGGATAGAGAAATATATTTTCAACACAAATTCAGTGCCAAGCCAGCACTTATTCCAGCTTACTGCAGGATGGTCTCCAGGCCCAGCCCAGTATCCCAAAAGTTCTCTCTGTAACCTGCTGCTGTGATATACACTCACTGTCAATTGTGCTCTGATGTGGAATCCACAAAGGGGAAGTATTCAGTGCATGGCCAAGAAATGGCTAATTATTTGTGTAGTCTGTATATAGCACTACTGACAGTCCCAAATCATTATCATTGGCTTGACTGGAGAGAAGGAAATATGACAAAGAACAGGCCTGTCAGCCTGACCTTAGTTCAGGGGAAAGCTATGGAGCAGATCATCTTAAGTGCAATCACATAGTGTGTGCAAGACAACCAGGGGATCAGGCTCAGCCAGCATGAATTCACAAAAGGCAGGTCCTGCTTGACCAACCTCCTACAACAGCATGACCTGCTTAGTGGATAAGGGAAAGGCTATGGATGTGTCTACCTGAACTTTAGTAAAGCCTTTGACACCACTTTGCACAAGCATTCTCCTGGAGAAACTGATTACTCATGGCTTGGATCGATTTTATCTTTGCTGGGTAAGAAACAGGATATCCGAGCCCAGAGAGTGTTGGTGAATGGAGTTACATCCACCTGGTGGCTGGTCACAAGTGGTGTTTCCCAGGGTTCAGTATTGGTGCCAATCCTGTTTAATATCTTTATCACTGATCTGGACAAGGGCTTCAAGTGCACCCTTGATTTGCATGTGGTGGGTTAATTTATGAACTTCTGCACTTAAACTGCTTTCTTATATTTTTGCACAGCACTTAGCAAAATAAGATGCTAATTTCTGCTATATCTTTTGATGTTTTCCTGAATTACAAATCTTTACTATTAATGTTGCACAGTATGAATTTACTTGCCTATTGTAAAAGTCAAATCTAGAAGGATTTCAGGGAAAGATGTGTTATACAGTCTTAATATACATGTATACATACACAGAATAAGATAATCTCTCTAGAGGGCACCTAAACATGCAACTTGTGGCAGTGTTGATCCAGTTATCTTTAGTAAAACAAAGGCATGAAGTGGGACCCTTGATTATTGAACACTCAGTTTCATCCTGTTTTGCTTTTTAAAAAATATAATTATCTGCAGTAACACTCTTGCTCAAAATGAGGTCAAGTAAAAAGCTGAAAAACTTTCAGTTGTTTAAATGTACACAGAAGCTTTTTACTTTCAAACTATTCATCTCTCTGTTGCTGGAGGTGACTTTTTTTGAGGCAGTGGGGCAGTGATGAATGATGCACAATGATAACTAAAGAAACCATTGAATAAGGTGCAGGTAATTAAAGACAAACTGTAATGACAGTCCTGCAACAAATGTCTGTCCAAGTCTATAAGCCTGGGGCTTGTTCCAGTTACAGACTGAGAAGCACTAAGCTTATGGGGACTGTATGATTTCAGACACTTTTACAAACCTGAACGAGGTTTCTGGTCATCAGCCTCAACTTTTTAGTTCATGTTTGAGGAGGTTCCATTTTCTCTTTGTAGTTCTACCTTTTTTGCTCTTCTATCAGATCTGCTAATATGCTTTTCACTTGCATACAACTATCAGAGGTCTCCAGGCATACCTGAATCTTTAGCACAGCCAGGGGTTCAGATTGGAGGACTGCCAGCTTTGCAGGCAGTATGTTTGGCACTCACATTTGGGAGCATGCAGAGCTGAGGGCTGTCAGTACAGACCACCAGCTGGCAGAGAGTTAGACATACTTGAGCCTGTTGTTATTCATCTCCTTTGCATCATGTCTTAAAACAGAAAGCAAAAAGCAAAAGACATCAAACTTCAGACACATAGACTCTAGTTACCAGATTAGAAGCCAGTAATACTAACCTCCCTTTATAGTGATTGTGGAGTTACATCTTTAGAAGATAAGTAATTTCATATATATGAAGTATCTGACTGACATATCTGTCTTAAACATTCCGAAGTTTAACAAAAAAGTGACAATCACAGATAATTCCAATGATGATAACCACTGTCTGATTTTAATAGAATATCCCAATGTCTCCTTTTCCCAAATCCCAGGATCCTGACTCCAGAAGCAAAATATCTGAGTGATCTTCTACAATTGAATAATTTTTGAATCCTTCCATTGAAAAATTCACACCTCCCACTGTACAGATCTAAAAGAAGAGAGTGCCCCATACCTTGTATGCTAAAGCTGGGCTGTTAAGCAACTGGCAGCAAAGGTGCAGAAAAACTTGCTGAAGTTTTAGGCATGCAGCCCTAATCTAACACTTCCAATGGCTGAACTCTAGAAAGCACTCCAGGTTTATCCTTGAATTTTGATGTTGTCCTTGTCTACATTTTGTCTAAGACATCATCATTAAGTACAAAGTCCAGGGGTTCTAACTTCAGAGATTAGGTACTAGCTCTGAACCTGCAGGTACAAAAGGTCTCCCCTGCTACATCACAGAGCAAATGAATTCTGGTAAGACCACCCTGGTTATGGACATTTTCTCCAGATAAATTTTTATTCCCTGAAATGACCGGGTAGGGTCTGGTCAAGTTGGCTGGTAGGTGGTCCTGTATCTGTGTAAATAAATTTAAATCCAGCTGAATATGTCAGATTGCATAAGATTTGAAAGTCTTGTTTCCTTGTTTCTTATTGTTTGGAAGACACAAGCATTTAGCATCCTGTCTACATAAAATCCCGGCACATGGATGAAAATTTCTTCCACAGGAACTCAGTGCCAAAGTCTTCCACACCCAGCACTGAGGACCTATGTTGCAGCATTGCAGTGCTAATGTGCATAATGCTTAAGAGTTTTTTTCAGAACTAGTTTTAGGAACTTAGCAAGTGATGGAACCTACAACACCTTATTAAATCTGAAACCTGAATCATCTGTCTGGCCAAAAGTGTAGCCAAAACTGCATGTATAGGGCATGATTCTTGTTGAAATAGATCTAAAACTGCGTCTATCTTCGCAGAAGATGAAGTGAATTGCAGTCAGTTCAGGTCCATGTCTCACCATGTTGCAGCAAAAGCAGCTAAGCAACCTTTCACAAGCTCATTTTATAGAAACAGAAACTAGTTCTTAGAGTAGAAACTCCTCAAGGTGTCACGACAAATCAGGAGATGGGTCAGAGTGTGACATGACCATGATATTCTGTTCCCATTAGTGACAGGCAATATTTTTGTTGAATTTGGTGAAGACTGAATCCCAAAAACCATTACTCCCAAGTATCAAAAGACATGCATTTTCTGTAAATATCAATATGTTATTTGAGTTTGAAAACCCACATTTTGCAGCCTGTACTTTTGGATATAGAATAATAATGAATGAGTTTGGCTCAATATGAACAGCCAAGGAAGCAGGTTTTCTTGTACATAATTTCAATATATTGGTCAGCAAAATCTGCCATTAGTGCTGAAAAGAGATAAGCTTAGGATTTCATTTTCGCATAAAAGCAGCATTGTCGTCTTCCCATAGCGTGTGCAGGAAGTTAATCGGAAACTAGTAATGTATTTCATTTGTGCTTGCCCTGCTGTAAAATAAAAAGTGTAATGTACATGAAAACACTACTGAAGGTAAGACAGGAAATTGCACATTATTGCATTGAGGAAAGAAAAGATCAAAGTTCAGTGTTTTCATTTTCTTTTCCTGACTATGTAGAGAAAGACAGTAGAGCTCCAAAATAGAGTTTTTAATTCTTCAGCATATAGCAACAGGTCCCAAACAGTGAGGAGAATGGAAAACATGGTATGGTGTAGAAAACTCATACTACAAACAACAAAAACCTGCCAAGATTGGGGAAAAATATTCCACTAATAAGAAATCACCTTTTCGGCCAAGAAAAATTCTTGTAACACTAAAAATACTGTTAATAATTTTACCTAAAACTGTATGGAGAATGTATTTTATTGCAAAATGAACACTGAGCTGATAATGCAACGTATGACAAGGCCTTTTGAACAGAAGTAATGTACTGTGACTAGCCTTGCTCCAGAATTCCTACCTTTTTTTTCTTCTTGAAATATCGATATTTCTATTTTTGTGCATTTCATATTTACATACAAATCATCTGACCATCCTCTGGTTTAACCAAAATCCAGAAGAAAATAAATATGGAAGTTTCCCTGTTGTAGCTACATACCGTTTTAAAAAGTTCTTTCCAGTGGCTCACTACACAGATTTTTAGCAATTTCATGAGAGCAAATCAACAGATCAAATGTCTTTTTTATATTTATGAAGTGATAAGGACTGTGGAATTAATCTATAGGAAATTCATCTAGAAAGTTTTGATTGGAAGTTCAGTGTTTCATGTCACTGTTGTGATAAAAAAACCTAATTTCTACCATCTACCTGTAAAGTTATCCACTTGACCATGAGACCTTTACAGAGTAAATGGAGGAACATTTTTTTCCCACTTCACATGCTATCTGTACTAGAGTACTTTGAAACTAATACTTCAGTTAATCTACCATTTCACAAAGTTAGCACAATATTAAAGCAGTTTCCATTTCAATCATTTAGAGAATTTTACAGAAACCAATAAATATAACACTGAGTTAAACTGCACCAATAGTATTACAACACGTGTTGAAATGGCAGCTAATAGTAGCTTTGGACTTCCTGGGTTGATAGAGGGCATGAGAGATTATAGTCTTTCTGCTAGTAGTGTGCAGAAAAATAAAATGCTCAGCAATATATTATATATATAACTTTTTCTGCTAAAAGTGGTACAGTACTCAATGAAATAAGATGTGTTTTGGTCTCATTCTAACAATTTCTTAAGACACAGACAAATGGAAGACCGAGAAAATGTAAGGAGCTTCTCTGGGATCACACTGAAAAGATGGCAGGGAATTTCTTTACTAATGAAATGGCAAAGATAACGAGGAGGAAACTAAATTTTCAGTAATAAAATGGGGGACATAAGAGAATAATATGTCTACAATAAACTATATGAAATTAATTGAATTAGGTGTGTCAGTCTTGTACAGAAGCATCTCACACATAACTCCATATATATTACACTCATATTTAGAAGTCATTATGACTGTGGCACAGGACCTGACATGACATTTTTGGATTATGATGGGAATTATTAAAGAACTGGAACTCACAATAATTAAAGAACAGACATCCTATCATTAGGCCTAATGAGCTTTAGATCCACTTCCCAATTTATGCCTACTTTGGCATTATTTTGTCCAAACCTAACAACTCTCAAGAAGGAAAACTTTTTCATTTTTACTTTTATGCCAGCAATGGAGTAGTTAGAATCAACATCAAATGCATTACCAATAAACCACCAGCCTGTGGGTGATGCTTAACAACCTGGACTGATAGGTATGTCCCTGTAATTTAGTACTTTCATGATGAAGTGATGCTCCCTGAAGCACTCCAAGTGGTAGCTTTAACTTTAAAAGTTACAAAATGCTTTACCTTGAATGTAATTTTTAAAATAAAACCTAGCCAAAGGGGTAAGGGATAGCTAGCAAAAGTTTGCAAAAATAAATGGCTGCACATCATTGTCAAAAGGCTGAAATTTTTACGAGTTACTAACTGCTACCTCCTCTTTCCAATACAACTGTTTCAAAATTGTTTGTGAGGCTGCTGTTACCTGGAGATAAAAGTATTTAGCTAATTGGACAGTGATTTCATGCACAAAATTCTAAATACCTGCTTTGCTCTTGTTGTGATTCAACACAATGTAATTAACACTGGTACACCATGTGAAGGGACTGGTTTGAAAAAGTGTAACCAGCTGAGATTTTCATAGAAAAACTAAAACTGGGTTTTTGCAGGCACTTCTGCCATTTGCAGATCATTTTGCCATTGATCATTTTGCAATTTTAATCAGAAGTAGAAATATAGATACCAATGAAATGAGTTGGGTTTTACAAAAATCTTCACAGAAGGCAAAGTGGAAAATCATTTTGCTTTAGGCATCTAGAAATTTGTTTCTACACCTGCAGAAATACTGGTGTCATAAAAGTAAGAACATCTCTAGCTGTAAAATTTAATGGATGGATGCTATGCAAGATGTAAAACCCATTGGGGAACACATCTGGATTTCAGTAAACACTAACAAATTATATTATCCTTAATGTATCTTTAAGATATCCAAAAGGGGAACATCTCAGACTTGATATTAAGACTGTTCAGAAAGACATACATTTTGTTTTAAAAAACCACCACATTTGTGGAGTGACTGGAGACAAGTAATATTATTCTGAAATAGTTGCATAAATTGTGGGGTTTAATTTGTAGAAAAATATACTGAACCTAAGTTATGTGAGTAGCAAATGTCTTCCTTCATCTCTATATTAAAGCTATCCAGCTACTGAGGTCTGACACTGACATTAAATTGACTTGTTTCTGGCAAGGTAAGAAATTCTTTTGGAATCACATACAGCTTATTTCTGCTGTCCTTTAGATCATTGGTAATTTCCTACTCCACATCAGCATAAAGAGCTTTTCCACTGTTGCTATGGGAATGTCATGTTTCTCTTCATCATGCTGTTCCCTCTCAACCACTGACTTACAGACATCCCTCAGCAATGCATTTATACTTTTTATGCATACACAGCCATGACAACATGCATACAGTAGAGAGAGGCATAAAATACATGCTGAATGTCAAAATGGCAAATCTGTTCCAGTAAGGCAATCAAAACTAAAAAAAAGGCACACTGAAAAGATACATCCTATTCTCACACCAAAAGTGATTCCTGCGGAGTCATCTAGAAATGAAGAAACAGTAATCTGAAAACAAATCTCCTGAAGCAGTGGAAAAGGGAGGACTGTCACAGAGACTTGTAACAAAGCTGATTTCTTGTCATCCTTCAGAGACTGTAATTTTTTATTTAAATTTTATTTATTCATCTTTTATTCATGTTTTTCCTACTAGACTGCATAGTAAATGGAGTATCTGTAGATTGCTAGTCAATCCAAACACATTTTTAACAAATTAAGTTTATATCTTATTGATGCAACATTCTGAGAACTTTACAAGTGTTATTGATTAACCTTCCAAATATACCTTGAGACGCATTAGGACATTCCCACCAATTTTATAGCTGGAAAAATAAAGCCAATAGTTAAATGGCTCACCCCTGCTCTGGCAGTAGGTTGGTGTCAGGAACAGAATATGCGAATTACTGTTCCAGTTCTGAGATCATAATGGTCTGCAAATTATTGTCATGCAATTTTGTTTCATGTGTGCCGTTAATTGTACTATCCATAAAGGGATTTGGAGACAAGTGATAAAAATACATTTGAGTGCAAAGGCTCTAGACACTTACTAATGCAAAATGTTTTATAGCAGGCAAATCAAACTTAAAAGCTGCCACTTATAGTCACATTCATTTAGGTTTTGAGGATCCTCCTTTCCTATTGAGGATGCTTAGAGAGTAGCTGTTTCCATTATTTTCCCATACAGCTGTAATCATGTCACTGCTTTCTATGGCTGTCTCAATCCCAGAGGCCTTCCTAACCATCTCTAAATGATTTGGATGCAGTTTCTCACACATTAATATTAATACTTGACTGTGAACATCAAACTCTTTAATTGCTTTCGTAGTGAATACTTGATGTGTCTGAGTAAACATTCCTTACTTAAAGCTGTAGCTCCATTAGTAATGATAACTATAGTACAATTCACAAATAAATCCCTGATTTTAATATACTTAAAGAGTGCAAGACATGAATAACTAATTACTCTATAGACATGGAGAGTAGGGAGAAACATAAGCAGAAAATATGAATACACAGAGATTAACTGAGGAATGGTTGTGCTGTGAAATGCAAGTTCTTTTTAGAGGTCATAGCACACTATCTTTTATAAATTTACCTTTTCCTCTTACATTTCTTTGGCTTGAAATCTCTCTGGCATGACTTTCTGGGATGTAGCCAGAATTTTCTCTTTCTGAAGTGCAAGCCTCACTGAAATCCATTTCTTTATCATTTTCCATTAGAGTAGCTCTATTTCTTTTATGGCTTTCCAAACCCTGCACTGAAAACTACACAGGCTTGCAAAAGTCATTCGCCTTCAGCAAATGCCTCCCTTTTAAAGTCACCTCCATCAGTGTTTCCAGAAGTACATTCATAGAGAGGAACCAGGAGGCCTTTATCCACCTGCTTTCAGAGCTCTGCCATGCGCAATGTATGAGTTCTGGGTCACAGGATGGGGAGGGCAGAAGCATCACTTCTGTCTCATCTCCACTGTGGCTGCCTTACACCACCTATTCCAGAAAGTAATTCATATGTATTTTCTATGCCCAGGCTGTCTAACTGTCCTTATTTCCAATAAATCCCAAACCCAAGGTGAAAATTAGGCATCTAAATCACACTGCAGACTTTTCACCCTCAAAAACTATCTGAGGAACATTTTAAAATTCAGTATCCTTCTGAACACTTAGTATAGTAATTTAGTGGTCACAGGCTAGGGAATAACCAATTTAAACTATTACCTCTGCCAGCTCCTCACAATCCTAAACATTGTGTAAACAATGTGGTCTGGAGATACTACCTAACTTGCCCTTGAATATTCTGATCATACATGACGCAATCACTGTCAGCCTAAGGGAGAAATGCATGAATAACACAGTTCTTTATCCTGGTATTTATCTTTAAAATATTTTAGCCAATTTAATGGTAACCAAGATGTAAGAAGTTAGCAGCTGAAAATCAGAGGTTTAGGAAGATCTGTATTTTATTTAGGTGCCTAAACTTATTCCCTTTTCTTGACTTCAGATTTTACAGTTTCTGCAATGTTACTTCACATTCAGATTTGTGCCACTATTATATATACTCCTTTCACCTGTGGGGAGATTCCTTCCAGTTCTTTCCTTACCACTGCTTCAAGATGTTCCCAGCATGATTAGATTATGCTCCCAACAGTCAGTAGAAATGCTTTGGCATTAGCAGAACTAGCTATGTCAGCCATGTAAAGTTCTGGTCTGCAAATTTTTATTGTTATTAGATCAGTGGGTTTTGAGTAAAATACCTTGTATCATGACATAAGACATGGTACTGAAGTGGTATCCTTCTGGACATAATATCCAGCATACAGCTAGATAAACCTGTCACGCAATGGGTGAGCAACTAGCTCACAGGTCAGACACAAAGGGTTATACTGAATAGAATTGCATCTGGCTGGCAACAGGTCACTAGAGGGGTTCTGCAGGGCTCTGTCTTAAGCCCAATGCTCTTCAGTATTTTCATAAATGACTTGGACACAGGATTCAAAGTGATACCAAGTAATTTTGCTGATGATACTAAACTGGGAAAAGTTGTTGACTCCCTTGAAGGCAGAGAGGCACTGCAGAGAGGCCTAGACATATCAGAGGGCTGGGCAATCACCAGCCATAAGAAGTTTAATGAAAAACGACAAGTGCCAGATTCTGCATTTGTGATAGAGCAACTCTGGATGTATGTACAGACTGGGGAACAAAAGGCTAGGGAGTAGCACTGCAGAAAGGCACCTGGTGGTCCTGGTCAACGGCAAGTTGAATATGAGTCAACACTGGCAGCCAGGAAGGCCAATCACCAGCCAGCAGACTGCCCTATTCTGCTCTGCACTGGTGTGGCCTCACCTTGAGTACTGTGTGCAGTTCTGGGTGTCACAACATCAGAATGATATAAAGCTATTAAAGAGCATCCAAAGGAGGGCTACGAAGACAGTGAAGGGTCTAGACGGGAAGCCATATGAGGAGCGGCTGATATCACTTGGCATGTTCAGCCTGGAGAAGAGAAGACTGAGGGGACACCTCATCACAGTCTACAGCTTCTTCACAAGGGGAAGCAGAGGTCAAGGCACAGATCTCTTTCCTCTGGTGACCAGTGACAGGACCTGAGGGAATGATATGAAGCTGTGTCAGGGAAGGTTTAAGATAGGTATCAGGAAAAGGTTCTTTCCCCAGTGGATGGCTGGGCACTGGAACAGGCTCCTGTCCCATTCTGATAAGACTCAGGAGTGTTCAATTGATTCCCCCAAAGTGAATTAAGACACAAATGAGGTCAAAATACTGTTAGGGAGTGAGACTTCATTATTGGTTACTCACGGGGGAGAGAAAGAAGGGGCTATAGGAAAGTTAGAAACAGAAAAGGGGGGAAGCAAGCAAGATTTGGGATGGTGCAGCATAGATAGTCATCGCCATAGCTCCAGCAGCATTCCAATGATCTGTAGTCATGTACAAACAGGGATAGTCACCACCATGGGTCCAGCAGCATTCCAATGATCCATAGTTGGCTTTGCTTCAGTGGTGTGTCTCATGCTCTTCATTTTTATAGGGCTCCATCAGGCACTGATTGGTCAGTTTCTCTGGAGCTGACCAATTCCCAGCTTCTGATCTCAGTCGTGGACAATGGTGGACAATCGTGCCTCATGGTCTAGGCAGCTGGAGGGGATGTTGATCATTATCTGTCAGATGGCTGGGCAGCCAGAGGGTGTAGGTGGTGGACAGTGCTCAGAATGTCAATCGGAATGTCAGTCATTATCTGTTAGCTGGAGGATTTGGGTGGTGGACAATAGTGCCTCACTATCTTGGCAAATGGAGACACTCTGTGAATCAACAAGCCTTGAGACAAACAGTCCAGGGGTCAGTATTTTCAGTCTCCTTCACCAAGACATAAAATCCAGGCAATGTTGAAACAAACATTTATTAAATGTCCCTTACAACTCCCCAGGGAAATGGTCACAGAACCAAGCCTGAGTCCAAAAAGAATTTGGACAATGTTTTCAGGTACATGGTGTGATCTTGGGGGTGTACTCTGCAGGACCAAGAGTTGGATTTTGATGATCTTTATCAGTCCCTTCCAACTCAGGATATTCTATGATTCTATAATTCTATGAACTATCTAAACTATTTCCCATGAAACATTTACATGTAGACAAGTAGACAGCACCTTTTACAGTGTCTCAAATTCAACCTCAAGCACCATTTTCCAGATAAAATGATGAATTTCCCTTACAGATATGTAAGGTTAAATGACTGCCATGGAATTACAATTATAACTCTATTCTGTGGCAGGAAATAATAGTTAAGATTATAGTAGCATGAGTGGCAAATCACATTCTCGTTTTCAAAGAATTACTAGTCTGAAAAAAGCCAAATAAATGTAGAAGAGGGCAAAGGTTGACTGATTATGTGAAGCCAAGTCTGTGGTTTGTTAATTATTGGCCTTTTCCTTCAAAATTCCAAATGCTTCTAGAGAAATCAATGGGAATGGAAACCACACAGGAATTTCTTGCTGATTTTTGGGAACCATGTCTAAAAGAAGTGGCAGGAGAGAGTTTTGTCTTTTTAATGAAGCCAAATCCCTTCTGTTTTTTAAAATCAGATGTGTCCCAGGAAAGAGGCCTCTATTAAATATAAACTAGTTCTCAATTAGTCATCTCTCTATTTGGTGAGCTGCAACTTTGTACTTACAGTATGTATCTTCTCTCCATATGCTTTTCTATTAACCTTCTCTCTATGTGCTTTTCTATTAACCTAGATATTCTTCCATCTCTGTAGCAAACATTGAATATATTCTCTGCCTGAAGGGAAGAAGAAAAAGAAAAGTTGCCTTATATGTCAAAGTGTATTTATAATTTCTCTCAGGTCATATTACAGAGAAATACAAAATTTGTAGAGACCCAACTTAACCTGAGCTAAGTTAGGTTGGATTTCCCTCAAGTTTCTCCTTAAGTTTATTATCAAAAGAAATCCAAAGTTCCTTAAAGTACACTCTCTGCCCAAGTTTTATTACAGCAAAGAAAGTTAGAATAGTTAACATTTTTAAAACAGTAAAAAACTCCAAATGAGTGAGGGAACAAGAACAGAAATAGAAAGGAGTTATGAGGAATTCCCTCCTTCAATTTGTTTTCTGGCAAAAGAATTGTTTAAGTACATAAGAAAGTCAGAAACACCAAGAGAAGAATGACATGGAATTTGAAAGGATTGGTGGCACTACAGTAAATCTTTCTGCAAGTACATTTCTAAATTATAATAATAGTGAAAGATCTGGTCTGTAAAAGGTGTTTAACACCTTTTTATTTTTCCCTTTAATCTGGTCATATGTCTTCAGCTCAAATAATGCTTATAGCCATGAAAAACATTAATTTCAGTTATGTAAGAAAAGCCTGTGAGTTCAGCCAAGTAAAAGGAAGGAACAGACTAAAAGCCCTTTTAGTTTAGAAAGCTCTTTTAAGCTGTTTATATGGATAGTTTCAAAACTGGTTAGGAAGATCTTGGATCTTTTGACATACTTCGAGTACACCTGAAAGGTATGTGATGGAAGACTGGAAAAAGCAAACATGGTGTGTATCAAAAGAGCAAAGGATCAATATAGACCAGTTGGCTTCTACTTACAGAAAAATACTGTAAAAGGTAGCCAAACTATTCCTAATTACCTATAAGTTAACATGGAGATGAGTAATAGCCCACATAGACCTTTAAGAAAAAATTGCAAATCAATCTAAGCTGCCTCTGCAACATGGGAGGTTACTCATGTGAGTGTGTATCATTTGTCTTGACTGCTGCATGATTTCCTGGCAGTGTCTCATATGTCCTTCTCACAAGCAACTTGGCCAAATAAATATAGCTCAGAGGAAACACTCATGTATTTTTAAAGGAGAATGAATTTTAAACCATTCTTAGAGTGTAGTTATTAGTGGCTGTCTATCAAAATGAAAGACTTGCTGAATACAGTTCTTGAGAGATCCGTCCTAGACCCTGGATATGGAACTATTCAATATTTTAATAAATAAAATGATTGATAAAAGAGAGAATATTATATCCTTGTAACAATCATAGAGGTATGAAGACAAAATTAGGGTTCAGATTTATCTTGGCAAATTGAAATACTGAGATAGAAATGGAGTCCTATTCAGGCAGACAAGCACAAGATAGAGCATATGGACACAAACACAGAACACAAACCTGGTGATTAGGGAGTGACATTACAAGGTCTGGGAGTCACTGGCAGAAATTAGTCCACAAGGTCATACAGTTGCAAAAAAGACAACACATTTTCATGCATGAAGACTAACGCCCTGAGAATACATGAAGCAACCCTTCTATTCTCCTCAGCACTGGTTACATGTCAGTTACAATTCTTCCTACAATTTTTGGTCATCAGATTTCCAGATAAGAGAGTTTAGGTGAGAATTGAGAGACCAACATAAGCCAACAATAATTTTAGCAATGTGAGCTATTTCGCTGGAAATTTTCCATACTACTTTTGCCCAATGCTGACTTTTTGATTAATTTCACTGACTTTTGTACACACAATAATATTTTTATATTATTAGATGACAGCTCTTTCCACTAATGCACAATAACAGAACTAGACTGCAGATGCAGCAGAACTATGCAGAATTACATAGAAAAGGAAAAATACTCATATAGTCCTATGTCATTTACTACAGAAGGTGGAAATGTATAATACTTGGGGAAAGAAAAGCAAAGTTTTTATCAGAAAGGAAGAAAAACTGTTCCTTTGGGGAATTGAGTTCTGGCTATGTAATGGAAAAATCACTCTACTCAAACACTTAACAGGTGATCGTTAATTTCATGTTTCTCATTTCCTGTGTTTTTAATTAAAGGCTGTCATTTTTTCACTTGAATGTTTTCAGCTGCATTTGGAATTACAGGAGCTGTACTATATTTAAAAAGAGTGCTGTATGATACAGCATATGCTGACATAAATCAGATCTAGATATTCAAAACTGGCATCCAAAACCAATAAATGTTTCTGTTGGTCATACTGCATGTCCAGATTCCCCATATGTCAAATAAGAAGAAGTATTCTTCATTTTATGAAGATGCTGATAAAAAAAATAAATAAATAAATCAGTATTTGTTAAGCTCTTGCATATTATAGTAAGGACTGCTACACAAAACCTGTAGGTAATAGCACTTTTGTCTTCAGTGTTATAAAGATAACATGGGACCACACCAATATCTGTTCATTAACTGCACAATAAATGAGACAAAACCTTGGAGGAAGGGTATGCTCTAAAGCACAAAAAGGGATCCAGAAGTGCAAGCAACCTTCGCAATTACATTTCACAGAATTATATTGCACAATCAAAGTCTCTAAAACTTTTAACATGGCTTTTTATATTTAATAAATATTTATATAAGCAACAAGTGCCAAACAGGATTATGGAAATTATAATCAAAATAATAGTGATTCTGTAGTATATATGAGCAAAAAAAGATCCTATATTGCATACAAGTGTATTTCACCCTTTTTGATATGACAGTGTTATTTTCTCCCAACCAATACTTTGGATATCTCTGAGGTTATTCCTGCTAGTAAAATAAACACACCTGCACTCCAGAGATTTAATTCAAACCTGAAGAAAACTGAGATTGGGATGAACTGTGAGCAATTCTCAGCACTCTTCAGTCTGAACCCGTTGCTCCCAATTTTGGAGAGAATGTCCTAAGGGAAAACAAAATATCCAAGGGAAGGAATCTCTGTCATTGTACACTCAGTAATATTAGACTGACACCAGAATAAGGGCACATATGAAGGAATTTTATACTGCACCTTATTGTTTAAAGTTACCTGTAAAGGAGTACTTCAAATATAGCTTCTTTTTCATGGACTGTTTAAAATATTACTAGAATACATACTACAACTCAAGCAACTGAGGGATAGCTGCTTACAGGGTCAGCTCATCCACTAGAATGCTTATTCTGGGCATGATCCAGATCATAATATGTACTTGAACAGGTTTAGCCATGGAGGAGACAGTTTTAGAACTGGTCTTACTCATCTAAGTCCTGCATAAATCTCATTTTAGCTTCATGATCATTTTGGTCTCCCTCAAAGTGCTGTCATAGGCATCAAGTCTGATTACTACCATTTCCTTAGGTAAATTTGTATAAATGCAGGTCTGAATTCAACCTATCTCTATTTGAACGTGTCCAACATGATTTAGCACTTGTAATCCAACTAGAACACCACTCTGTTTTAACTATAGAAATAAACCATAAATATAGAGATAAAGGAGGGGGGGAGGGGAGAGTTTTTCATGGATTGCATAAAGATGTCTTTTTGATGTCCTTTCTATCAGAGAATTTGTCAGTCTCCTTTTACTGCCTCCAAAAAAATGAAAACTTGTTCACTTAAAATAAAAACTAGTTTTATGCTGAAGAAGTTTTCTCTTTCAGTTGCTTTTTTTTGTTTGTCTATTTTATTTTTATTTCTAGAATAAATAAAACAAACTATGTCTGGATGGAGAAGATCATAGCTGGTTAATATTCAGCTGGTTCATCTTCAACTACTGATACATTATTTCCTAGACCCTTTGAGGTGCCTTTTTCATGACAATATTTTATCTTGAACCTCTTCCACTGGGATGCCCTTGATTTAATTCAGCAGTCATACAGAGTGTCATACCCCCATAAGTGTCTTGATATATGTCTATATATTTTAAAAGTATCAATGGAAAACAAAGATGGTAAAGATGACATTAGGATTTCTTTTCACAATCTTCATCCTTGAAAATGACCCAAGAACAGTATAGAGAGCATATCTCAAGGAGCCAGACTGTGAATGAATGAGGCTGCATTTTAAGGCAAGATGAGGCATATTAGTTTTCACCATAACTTGAAACAGAAGAGGAACAAATTCAAAAATAATACTATATACCTACATTGGGACACAGGCAGACAGAAGAAAGTCCATGAAGTGCTGATGTTGCTCCAAAACCTCTCCATCCTCAAAGCCTCTGCTAGCACAAATAGCTGCTGCCCTGGTTGTTACAGATACTAACCCACTCCTTCCACTTTCACCTCCAAAGTGACAGTGAGGCAGAGAATTAGAAGTATAGTAGGTCTCCATCACCACAACGCTTTATCTTGCAATATAATCCCTAATGAAAACATGAGATCTACTATCAAGAGAAAGTCTGTTATGCATTTCACTCACAGAACTTGATAAAGTCCCTTGGCAGTTCCACATGGCTTATAGTAATTAAATTATCATAATTGTATCATCAATCAAATTTTTGTGCTTAAAAATTATCAAAGCTGTGCATTAGATAGATCATACATGTGACATATATATGATCTAAGTATATGCAGATATATATTTAATCATTTTAAACAAGAAGTGTAGTATCTTATTTTCAAGTATTTCTTGGAATGTCATTAAAAATATATATTCAAATTTAAGGAAAAGTGCTATCAAAATGAAAAATCTCTTATACTGTCTTATTTTTAACCAATTAAATATCTCTTTGGTATGCTGCTACATAATTTGTTGGATAACACTGGTTGTCAATGAGCTATATCATACTCAAGAAAGCATCTAGAAAACAGTTTTCTGTCTCTTTAGCTCTTTTAAATTTCTAGAAAAAAAATTTCAACATGATGTAGACTTGAAGAAGAAGTAAATTGCAAAATAAATGTAGAAGCGTAGAAGTAAAATATCTTTCCTATAAGTCTCTATTGTCCACCATGGACTCTCAGACATCCAACATTTCTGTAAACACTTGCATTGCAACCACCTACTTCTCAATTCAGTGGGTCCTTTGCAATATCATAAGATCCCAAAATAATCCATATGAGGCTGGAAGATATGACACAAAAGCAGTGGGATACACCTGACCTTTTCAACAACAGCAGGATACCAGGAAGCATATCCTACAACACATCAAATGGCACTTGATACTTGAATCAAAAACTGAATCAAGCTCCTGCTGTTTAGCAGGTTTTGGCTCAGTTTTAGTAGGATTGCCTGTATGAGCTTGCCATCCAGCACTAAGGAGTTTTCTATAATCCTTTCTCCTGCAACTGCATTTAGTTTGTGGAATTTATAGAATATATTTAATGATAATTTCTGTTGCATATATTGCTTTCCCATTCTTCTATATTCTCTAAGTGTATTACTTCCTCAGTGAGTTTTCATTATTTATTTTTCCTGAAGAAAATAATATTGATGATCAAATGATTTTAATATGTGTTTTGGACAAATATCCATGAATCTTAAATTCCTCACTCAGCATTTATGAGTATTTAATAAATACCTGGTAATTATCAAAAAAGGTTGAAAATAAGCACCAGTATATAGCTCAGAACAAGTTACTTGAAAAAAAAACCAAGCCCAAATATAGAAAAATAATGTGGAGTTTTTTCTTTCTCTTTGATCAGCTCTCCCTTCATAATTAAATGCAAATTTGAAACCCTAGAGAATATAAAAGTCTTCATTTTTAGCATTCATAGGAAATAGGAAAGAGGTGAATCATTGATTAAGTTTAAAAAGGACTACGCAAATGTGTTATTATAATCAGAAAAGAGAACTGATTCACCTACTTCATTTGAACTGCTTGGGTTCAGATAATGCTAAGTCTTTGTCTTATTATCCCATTAACAGCAGGAGTCTTTTTATTCAGAGAATATCAAAACTGATGTAGCTTGTGATTTCTAATGGCAATTACTGTTGTTACAAAAATAATATTTACAGTATGGAAAATATTGCAACCTATTCAATTTGCATGGCCGAAAATTACTCCTATTAGCATATTTTAAGAAACTGATTAATTACAGCATTTCAGTTGAAATGATAGCATTTGCATTTGAGAGGGAGTATCATCGATGCAAAGGGTGGCAAGTTCCTAAAAGTCACTTTCTATTGTGAGGAAGTGCCTTAGTATTTTAAAATACAAACAAATGAGATCACTTGATGCCTTGTTAGATAAATATACTTTAATGATTTTCCTCATACTGTAGACATGGATTGAACTACATCAGATTCACAATGTACAGTAATGCTAGCTTCTGAGCAAAAAGTAAACACTTTAAACAAAAAAAGTGAAGCAATTATTTACTCCAAATCTACTAGGATTGCAATAAAACTTCCCATTAACCAGCTGTTGGGTTTGTTTTCTCTTCACCATTCCCTTTTTTTTCCCTTTATAAGATACCTAGGCAAAAGATTAAAATTCATCATGGATAGCAGAAAAAACTTTTCAGCTTTTTTTCCAGGTGATTAATTTCTTTTTACAGCAAGTTTAGAGCCACTGTCCTACAGTATTCCTTAGATGCAAGGAAGTCAAAGATGATACGGTAAAATTTTAAAGGTAGTGTAACTTTGGATGAAAACTTTGCAGAGGGTGGCTGAGGAAGGATTTTCAAGAGATTATCTAATTCATCCTCTTCAAGGCAAGACTACACTGATCTTCACAAATATTTAAGTAATGTGTTCTCTAAGAGCCCTGATTAATGAGTCTAGTTTAGGATTGCCATGCCATTGTTTCAAAGGTGACACTTTCATAAATTGGTTATTCCTGCAAGTGGAGTTATACTCTGCCTCTTGTAATTAGTTTTGATACTTTGAAATCTAGACTTATAAGAGAATAACTATGAAAAAAAAATCACATGAAAATTAAAGAAATTCAGGAGTTAAAGTCTGGTAAATGACTTGTGCTATGCCAGAAATTCTATTGGCAGTAGAAGGAATTTGCAAGAACAGTTGGATTCCTCTATTCTGTCTTCTCAAAGAGTGAGGTAGAGAATTTTCTATGCTGGTGTTGAAAAAATGATATAAGTAGAACTAAATAGTTGGCAAGCAAGAACAAGCTATGGGTCCCTCCCATTTCTTACTGCACTGGGCAGCTTGCAATACTTTGTCATGTAAATTTAAATATGACCTTTCAAGACCAGTTATTTGGAAAACTGTCCTGCTTACCCACCTCCAAATTCAACCCCTTCATCTGTAATGAAGTTTATGCATATATAACCATCTCAGAGAAAGGTTCTCAAAATGTAATTTCTCCTTTCCAAATTACCTATTCACAAGACAAAGGCAAATTTCTCAGTGGTCTACAGCACTGACTGCACATTGCTCATATAACTTGCATTTGTACCCCTTTTGCAGGAAGCAAACTATGCCGTTTTGCTTGTACAGAACAAATTTTCTGTATGCTTCATAATTTAGTAGGAATTAAACAAATTAGATCTATAGAAAAGTTTTTTAATTCTACAGCAATTACTTTAGAAAACTACAGTCATCTGGAGAATGAAATTCTTTCTAAACACATTTTAAAGCAGAGAAACCAGTAATAGAAATTTCTCATATGTATCCTACTTCAGATATATGCAGTCAGCATAAGCTGAGTTAGAGGCACGTGAAAGAAGAGCCAAACTTCCAAACAGAGATTACTTAGATTGTTAATTTCCCTAACTCCTTGCTATGTCTGTTGATGTCTGCCCATATTCAGTTTGATTTTGACCCATGGAACTAATCCTCTATGAATGGATAAACATGGGTCTAAATATTTTCAAGATTCAAATACTGGAGAATAAAATAACAGTATTTGTATTTTTTTCCAAGGTTGAAATTTTATCAAGAATTTTAGTTCTAATTTTAATTAGAATTTTTACTATGCATCTATAGATTTGTGTATATATGGAATTCTAAACCAGACATAAAATTTAAACATATTTCTCACAAAATAATAAAAAAAGAGACTTTTTTCATTGCTTAGCAATAGGTTTATATAGCCTCTTTTTGTTCTTTTACACTGAATCTATTTATAGCACATTATTTGCATGAATTGTCAGTATCTAAACCTCATCATTAAATGACAAAATAAGTAGATACAAACTTATATAATAAAGATAGCATTTTATATACTGAGATAGAACTCTATAGAAATCTGCAATTCCTTCTTAAATTCTAAAAATAGGTAGAAGTAATACAGTGTCATAGTTTGCAATGCAGTACTAATTAGGGGACAGAGATTTTGCTACAAAAAGAAATAAAAAATAAAAGCTATGCATGTCCTTAAGTTAAGAATATTGAAATAATTAATTGATTATATTATCCATTTCTGCTATTAGAGGCTAAATATTATTTGCATTTTATTGCTAAGACCACATGGGAGAATATTTAAGCCAGTATTAGCAACATAACAAAAGGTCACTGTACTATTTCTTATATGCTAAAAAACTAATTACATGTTTTTTCAGTGCTAATTATATCTGAGTTATGTCTACAGTTAAGAAATTTTTAGCCAAGTTCTTTTGTCACCATGTAACTTGATCACCCCACAAGCACAAGAACCATTGCAATCCTAAAACTTCTGTCTTTCACACAAATGTGCTAAAGTTCCCAACATGACACATCCTGGAATGGCCTAGATCATAGTACTGTTGGGGGCAGAGGAAGAACCCTGCAACCCTTCCCTAGGGGGACAAACAGATTAAAATATGTCTCAGCACTGAAGACACTGCATTAAATTATCCAGGTGGCTTTAAAGATATAGGACAGCTTATTTTCCTTCTGAAATTCAGTTCAAAGAGCATGAAAAAATGTGTGCATGAAGGATGAAACATTTCCTCACTGGTACATTTTTGCTTGTTAAACTTTCATTTTCTTCACTTTAGGTTGGAAGGAATCAACATCTAAAATACTCCAGTCTCTTTAGTGGCAGTATTTTTCAACATAAAATATTTTTTAATTTCAGTCATAATAGAGCAATAGTACAGATACAATTTGTGTGTTTGCAATTTTTTTATGTTTTAGAGCCCTCTTGATTCCAGTTTGTTGCATTATGTGTTAAATGGTTAATTTAATTTGTTATATGGGAGTTCTCAGCTTTCAGTTCAGCTTAGGGTAGTTGCTTTGCCTATTGACTATGTGGTTCTGCTACACTGAATTAAAGACAAATTGAAAGACTGTCCTTGTACTAATGTTTCCAGCTTCTCCTTTAGGGTCTCAGTAATTATTGTTTCGTACTTTAACAAAATGGAGCTGTGCACGATAGATAGAGAAAACCCAAACAAATAAAATCCACTTTAAAATATATTTCAGTCAGCCATAGAGAGTTTAGTATTCAGTACTCATAGTTCCAGGTCATGGCACCTAAAATTCTGTACTTTTCCCACTCATTTGCTGAATAAATTGAATCATTTGAAATAAGCTTCACAATAACCTCTATAATAAGCGCAGATCAATCTGACTTTTTGATAACTTAGGATCTGAATAGTGCAGATGCTGCAGTTTACATTCAAGATCAATATTCTCAATTCAAGGATAAAACATTAATATACAGCATGCCAGTGAATCCTAAAATCATCATACTTCTGGAATAGGAGGGAACTTAATCTTAACAGAATGAAAAAATACCCCTTTTTTTATACACTTGTACTGTTAAATTGTTTGCAGCATTCCTGGGTTTGTAGTAAATTCCCCAAGGACATGGTCTTTCTGTAGCTGTGAAGGAATAGGTAGACAAGTCTTTAAATCTCATTACAGTTTGTTGTAGCTCTCAATAGCTAATATGACTTTACAGGAGGCACTCCTCTGAGAAATCTCATTACAAAGTTCTCCCTTCAGTAATCCAGCTATTGTACTCTTTGGATGCTTGTGCTTTACCACAAAGTTGAGAAATAATACTGAATTATTTTAGGATCTGTCATGCTATATTAAAACACCAAAGATAGATAGATAAATAGATAGATAGATAGATAGATAGATTTAAACTAAGAATAAACCAGGTATGAAATACTTATTTTACTTTTTAAGTACCCTTTGAAAGTAGACAGTTAACCACTAATTTATCTGAATGAGGTAATGTAGTATTACTTTGTCCTTCTGCAGTATCCCAGGTTTATCAGAATGGTACAACCAATATTTGGCACATCTGTATAGTCACTGCTTGACTAAGAGATGAAGCCAAAAACTATTGCAGGAGTGGATTTATCAAAGGAGACTGGTAATATTGGCCACGGCTTTCCTCACCAACTGTGGGTTGAACAAAGCTATGCATCTTGAGGGAGAGAGAGGACATGCTCATGTCATAAGCTACAAGTGGTTGCAACATCTCATCAAATGATGAGGCACAGCAGCCTTACACTGAATCTGGGGCCTCAGGCACCAGCATTCCCTCTGTTCCACATTTCAAAGTTAGGAATACAGAGAGTTTAATGTTGCATGAGAAGTATCGACATATGAGTCCAGGGGGACTTTGCCCTTGCTAAGCACAGAATCTAAAGTACTTGGAAGTTGTGGCCTGTACTCAGGTTGAATCTAGAAGAAATGTGACTCCAGAATTCAAATTCACTGCTGGCCTTAATAGCTCAGATGCAATGCAGAGAGCTGAACATGGGCAGACTGCTTCAATATCAGAACTTACATTTGTATTGCTCCCTGTGTAAATATACGTGTCCAGAGAAGAGCTGGAAGAAAGCTCAGAAAAGAGCCCACTTGTTTTGAATTCCCATCTTTTATTTTGGTAAAATGATTTTTGATTTAAAATGGCTTCATGAAATTTGATGGATGTATCCCAAAAAAATGCACTAAACTTCATTAAAGTCACACCTTGCAAGATTCAATGGAAGTATATAGGTGGAACTCATCGAAAAATATTCATTTGCCTGAGGCTGATTACTTCGGATATACAGTTGATTACTATTTCAACAAAATAAATGGGACAATTAGGGAACACTATTGATGGACACAGATAAAAAGATAAGCTGAACAAACAACAAATCAAAATGATCCCATAAAATCCAATATCCTCATACATTTGCTGGTCTAGTGATGTAAACACCATTGCAATTCAGGCCAAAAAATTTTGGATGGCTGATGCACTACAACGAAAAATGAAAAGCAAACAGAATAAATTAGAAACTCTTAAGAATGATAAAAAGCTGCTATCAGGTAAATGAAACAAGTTGATACACCATTAAAGGCACTTTACAAACTCATTTGTGTCATAATAGCAATGTAGCTGGCTGTGCTCCAGGACCCAGGGAAGCAGGCAAGTTGCCACAATTTCTTTTTTTCCACAAACAATATGTCCTGTCACCTCTCTGATTCATAATCCATCAGTGCCTTTTTTCAGAGCTTTGACTGTGGTCTTTAAGTATTCACTTGGTATGGTCCCAGAGCACTGTAAAGATGAATTTTGCCTCATTTGGCAGGATTTCAGTGAGGGATGTACATATATTTCTATGAGGAAAACAGTTAACTGCATTCTGCTAGGTCAGACAAAGACAGATCCTTTGACTCCTGAACCCACTCGAACAATTCTGTGCACATTCTCTATCTATAATCACCTCAGAATATACAAGTTAAGAGTGGCAACCTTACTTAAATCCAAAGACACACTCTAAGGACTAATTTTTTAATACCAAATGTATTAGAATATTTAAAGCTCCAATCTTCTGAATCTTACAGCCTGATGGGTATTCAGGAGTATTGTGGATAAGCTAAGATGAAAAATCCCTATCACAGCTCGAGGAGACCAATATAAACCAATTATTTCCCTAGCTGCAACTAAGGGACCAATTAGCAGCAGCTGACATAGAAGACTGCAGCCCAGTTAAAAAAGGAATAGCAGCCAGAGGGGTTAGGGTCTATTTTGGAAAAGATCATAAATGTAGTTTTTTAAGAGAAAGTATGACAAAGAGCACAAAAGTAAGTCATATCTATTAGGTGACAAAGATAGGAGCAACCCTGAGAAGGGCAAACTGCAGACCCTTGTATACTACTGACTCCTCTGTCTGTTATCTATAGGGGGTGGGGGAGGAACTGGTTTTTAAATGTAAAGGGCAAGAAGGGTCAACCTCCTGCACTTGGAAGGGCTGAAGTATGAGAATCAGGCCCAGCAGACACTGGGCTTTTTCTGTACTTTCTATAAGGCTTTGATTTCCCTGTTTCTCTACCATTTGGACTGGCTGGAATAATTCTAGCATGTGTCTCCAAAAGAAAGTGGAAAAGGATCATGCTCCTGCAGCTTTGAAATGCTGCCTCTGTAATCTGCCGTTGCACTGACCAGCTGAGCTGAATGATTTAAAACTTCCATAAGCCTAAGGCTGCACAAAGAAATGATGAACAGAACAAGGTCCTCTCCCCAAACGGTGAAGTCGGTAAATTGACTACATTCAGTTCCATTTTGTTGTTTGCCTTCAATGCAGATATGTTGGTGTAGTGATCCAATCTCATTTTGAAAGGGATAATTGAAGGGGGTTTTTCCGAATGCATCTTTAGAGTTAGAAGCATTCCTTCTCCTCTGATTTTCTATAATGAAACTGTTAAGGATCTATTTTTCTACTTTTCTATGTGGGCAAAAAGAAGCTCCAGCCTCGAATTGCTGATTTGGTCTATTCATATTAGTTTCTCATCTATTTATTCCTTGGGATTTCTTTGAAATCAGGACAGCAAATCTGAAGTGAAGAAACCCACAAGGATCCCTTTTGCTGTTGCTAGGTTATTTCAAGAACTGAAGTTAGCTTATTTAAAGGCAATTAAAAGTCTACTAAAACTCTATATGTGACTTTACAGGGCACACACATCTCAAACTTTTTTCCTTGCTTTGGCATTTCTGCTGGGTTAGGCCAAAAAGTGCTAACTGTAATAAGAATTCCCACACATAATATGAAATAATATATTAAGTTTTGCTATATAAAATTAACATTCTGGGAAGCAAAACTACCTGCTGTATTTTAGACAGTTGATGTTGTGTGATATATTTCTAATACAAATTTTCAAAAGTCAGTGTCAGGAGTATTCTTAATATTAACTCTAAAAATCATGAGGTTTTCCAAGACCAAAAATTTCTGCCTCAGTGTCAGCTTTTATTTTACTAATGTCTTCCTTTCTAATTTTTCTGGTGGTTCCTGGTCTGTCACTTTGAGCACTGCATTGTAGAATAGGTATTAAAACATAAACATCAATAGAAATTTAAGGGATTAACTATCACACTGGAATGTCACTGGTCATTATCATTATCACCTAATCATACTCTTATCAATGCCTGTTTGCAAAACAAACTTAAAAAATAACAGGGATCATAAAATACCCTCACATTTTGTGTTTGTGCGTCTAATGAAGAGGATTGAATGTGTACATTGAGGTAGCGAGTGTAGAAAAAATGCAGCTATCTCAGTCTTTATGATGGTGCATTAGTTTAACCCTAGCCAGCAGCCATGCAGCCACTTGCTCACTCCCCCACCAGTAAGATCAGGGAGAGAACTAAAAGGGTAAAAAGTAGAAAACTCATGGGTTGAGATAAAGACAGTTTAATAGGGAAAGCAAAAGCTGCACACACAAGCAAAACAAAACAAGAGATTAGTTCACCACTTCCCATGGGCAGGAGATGTTCAGCCATCTCCAGGAGACCAGAGCCCCATCATGCATAACAGTTACTTGGGAAGAAAAAAACTATCGCTCCCTTCCTCCCCTTCCTCCTTCTTCCCCTTCATACTGAGCATATCCTTTTGGTCAGTTTGGGTCACCTGTCCTGGCTGTGTCTCTCCCAAGTTCCCATGCACCCCCAACTCCCTTGTCAGCATGGCAGTACGAAAAGCAGAAAAAGCCTTGGCTCTGTGTAACCTCTGTTCAACTATAAGAACCATATTTCTACATTATCAACCCTGCGTTCAGCACAAATCCAAAATACAGCCCTGTACGAGGTACTGTAAAAAAAATTAACTCTACCTCAGTCAAAAGCAGCACATGCATAAAGTTACCTTTACTGAGTGGACAAAAAGTACAAAAATGGCCACTAAAAATCTAATGGTAACTTTTGTTCTCAGGTACACTAATCTGACTATTCTTCTATGACTATAAACACAGTGAAGACTTCAATATAAAAATTCTGCTCCTCTTGAGGTGATTAAACAAAGTGGTCATGCTGATGACTATGCAGCTAGTCACCATTGTTGATTTTAAATTTTTTTAACACAACAAAGCTAACCACTTTTCATGCAGTTGGATGAAGCTGGTTGTGGACATCAAGCAATTTTTTATAATTTTTAATGCAGTTTCAATTACAGTCTCAGGGGAGTGTGATGTTATGCATACCTGATTTGCTTCATGTTTGATATCAATATTAAATACTTCTGTAAAACAGTGTTGTGAATGTGTGTGCATGCTTACTTCTCTATCTTGCTATCTGCCTTTTATGTCTTTTAAAATATTGGGTCCTTTTACATTCCTTGATAACAGCGTATACTTGTAATGACTGAAAATAGAGCTTGACATTGGAGCAACTCTATTAAGCATTTTTATTCTGACTGTGAAGCCACATTACTCATAGCACATAGTTTTATCCATTTTGGATTCTGCAATTATTAGCATTGTATTTAAATATTTTAATCATATAGAAGACTTCTTTACCATATAGTAGAGTCATATATTGTCAATTTTATGAAAATAAAGGAAAGTTATGTCTCATGCTGTCAAAAATGGGAAAGTATTCTTTTTTTCTGTAATACATTTCCTCAGGAGAAATCTTGTAAGATACTCATCTTAATTACACTAGTATTTTAGTAATGCTGTAAGGGTAAGATAATGATGAGGGTATGAGTCATGCTGAAAAGACCTACAGCCTAAATTAAAGATGATTAGTTCTAACTTACTTAAAACATATTTCCCAAACTTTTAAACTACAAAGGGCATCTGTGTACACAATATTCTGCCTAAGGCTGTGTGAATATGCCAGAATGTATTCTACTGTGGAAAATAAGTTTTCTGAGATGTACAAGCAACACAGATTCATCCAAATTGAGACTATATTTTTTCAGTTCTATCAATAGATGGAACTCACTTTGGAAACACCACTTGTGAATTTGGGGATGGAAAATATAACTGTCAAGCTATGAGGCAATGATATCATATCTTTCACATCTACAATGAGTAAGCTCATCAAAAAAAGCAGACCAAACAAAACTCAGAACCCGAAGAGTTGGAGAAGATGGGTAGATTTAATTTGATATTGTTACCTAAATGTAAGTAACCATACTTAGACATTTAAAGTTTTGCTATGCTAGTCCAAAGAAATGTAGTCAGTGTGGTTGGAGGAGTCTAAAGAGATATTGTGTTTAACAACTCTTAACATCTGGTGTGATTTTAGATATCATAAGATATGAAAGATGTGTATGCAACTCTCAGATAAGACACAGAAACTGCAAAAACCCGATGTCCTTCTGAAGTACCAGGTGCCCCTCAGAGTTGTTTATATGGCATAAGATGCCCACATATGGACAAGTGAGTCAAGCTCATAGTGGCTGCTTCTGCACTTTTGCCCTTTATACTTTAATGTATATTAAAACAGTGCATGTATATTTAATTTATATTTAATGTATATTTTA
>NW_008658670.1:0-742 GCF_000695815.1 Acanthisitta chloris
CCTGAACAGCAGAGAATGAGCTATGCATATGTGTATCCTTTCCTTTTCTTTGAACCCTTCTGTTGCAGGTTTTCTGTAGACCAAGGCTTGTGGAGCAGTTCAACCACTAGAAGGGGTTTTCCTATGTTAGCTTCTGGTGTTATCACTGGACTACCTGTGACAGGAAGCTGTCATCAATGCTTTCTAGGAATCTCCTGGCCCATGTTGCTTCTCCAGCAGATGTCAGGGCAGTTAAAGTCCTCCGCAAGAACTAGGACCTGTGACCTTGAGGCTGCTTCAAGTTTCCTCATACACTTCCTCGGTGGCCTGTAGCAAACACTCACAACAAAGTCACCCTTACATGTCTACCCTTTCATCCTAACCCATAAGCTCTCGACTTGCTCATCCTCCTTCTAGAACAGAGGTTCCAAGTGTTGCTCCACATAAAGGACAACTCCATCACCCCTTCTGAGGCACCCGAGAAACAAGAATGCGTCTCATTGCCCTCTGTTGCCTTGTTCTGCAGGCTGACTCTGTCTCTGGAAGAGAAGGAACGGAGCCTCAGAACCCTGGAAGAGAACAATCTTGCCCTGCAGCACCGCGTGGCACAGCTTCAGTTTGCTCTTCGCCAGGCTGAGCAGCTCCGGTCAGTGCACACAGAGGAAGTGCAGGAGCTCAACCATCAGGTGACCTATGCACTAGCATCCTCTTCTCCAAGGACACAGAATACCACCTTCAGCTTGTAGGCTGGTTTCCCCTGCCA
>NW_008658671.1:0-1636 GCF_000695815.1 Acanthisitta chloris
CCAGGGGCTGTGGGTAAGGGGCTTGTGCCATTGGTGGAGCAGAGACTCCCCGGCCGCCCAGCGCTGTTTTGCTTGCTGTCGCTTGCTCAATCAATAAATTTCCTAATTGAACTGGCTCCTGCCAATTTATTGGGCCGCAATTTATAACACTCTGAGCACTCTATGCCGTGAGGGCCCTGAGCGCCGTGTGCCCTGAGCACTCTGAGTGCTCTGTGCCCTGTGTGCCCGGTGCACTCTGTGCCCTGAGCGCCCTGTGTGCCCTGAGCGCTCTGAGTGCTCTGTGCCCTGTGTGCCCTGACTGCTCTGTGCCCTGAGCGACCTGTGTGCCCTGAGCGCTCTGTGCTCTGAGTGCTGTCCTCATTCTCCCTGATTATTGTTTTCTATAAAATGCTTTGTGTAACATGGACCTTACAGAAAACATAACTGTTTTGTTAACAAGCTATGTTAAAATGTTTCTTCTGCTGCTGAGATCTCAGTTTCTTGTGTTACTGTTCTCTTGTAGAAAGGAGTAAAAACTGAAATCACTTTGACAGCAAATCCAATCCTCAGCGACACAGAGTAGACAAGAAACAGGCAAGAGTAGCAAGACATTGAGGTGTTGTATCTGTAGATCATTGGCAAGTGCAGCTAAACCCACACAGTGCCAGTTAGTTTATAAACTGCCTGTTCTATTTCTGCCTGGTTTTGTGTTTTCCCTTACAGCTGGAAAGAGCTGTCGTGCAGACATCTCCAAAGACAATGCCAACTGCTCTTCTGATATTTTGTGCTGCAGCAGGTTAACACACTGCTGGAACACAGACAGGAAGATGCAATTAGGTGTTCTGTGGGTGGAAGGTGTACCTGGCCATGTGCCCAGCCCTGCCCAGCACTGCAGGGCACAGTTTTTCCACAGCAAAGGGTGATTACAGGCTGGAATGGACAGCCTGGGGTGGAGTCACTGACCCTGGAGGTGTTTAAGGAAAGACTTGACATGGCTCTCTGTGCCATGGCCTAGTTGATGTGGGGGGGTTAGGTCAGAGGCTGAACTCGATGATCTCAGAGGTTTTTCCAGCCTTAATGATTCTGTGGTTCTGACCTGCAGGCCCTTCCTCAGCTGCTGCCCCACAGCACCTGCACACCACAGTTCAGCCTCAGGTCCTGCTGGCTGGTTAGCTTCTGTGCTGGTTTGAGCTGGAGTAGAGTTAACTTTCTTCATAGAGGCTAGTATGAGGCTATGTTTGGGTTTTGTGCAGAACACAGAGTTGATAATGCAGAGATGTTTTTGTTGTTGCTGAGCAGAGCTCACACAGAGTCAAGGCCTTTGCTTCTTTCCACACTGCCACACTGGCAAGGAAGTTGGGGATGCATGGGAGATTGGGAGGAGACACAGCTGGGACAGGTGACCCAAACTGACCAAAGGGATATTCCATACCATAGGACATCATGCTCAGTATATAAGGTGGGAGGAAGAAGGAGGAAGGGGGGACATCTGGAGTGATGGTGTTTGTCTTCCCAAGGAACCGTTATGTGTGATGGGCCCTGCTATCCTGGAGATGGCTAAACACCTCCTGTCTGTGGGAAGCAGTGAATTAATTCCTTGTTTTGCTATGCTTGTGTGTGCAGCTTTTGCTTTCTCTATTAAACTGTCTTTATCTCA
>NW_008658671.1:1683-15625 GCF_000695815.1 Acanthisitta chloris
AGTGAGAGGCTGTGTGGTTCTTGGCTGCTGCCTGGGGTTAAACCACGACCCTTCCCACAGCTGTCCTGTCTGTCCCACCTCAATCACAGCCCCACCAGCAGCATAGAAAATTGCCCAGCAAATGTGGTTGACTGTCATCCATTTCCTGTCCTGTTTACATCCATCTTACGCATCAGTTCTGACCAGCAGAGCTCCGGATGTTGCTGAAACACTTCCACGGGCACTATTAGGTGACCCTCCCTCAAACTGGTTCTTGCCCGAAGCACAGGCTGCCTAAGAGCAGTGTTTTTCCTTGTGGTGTAACTCTATTTTCCAATTGCATGCAGAAAAAGAAATGAAAGATGCTATTATATAGAGCAGGTAATTTTTTTTAAAGAGAATAAATTAGCCTCTGAGCTTTCCCCCTATTTTGATTTATGGTCACAGTGTTTTCAAGGTCAGAATGAGCAGCACTTCCAGAAGTGTTGAAGCATATATTGATCCAAGGCCTTCAGCTTGTGAATTCAGTTCCTCACAAATATCAACCGTGCTGTTTTCCAGAGGCAAGTGGCCTGAAATATGATCCCTTACTAAATAACAAGTTGTGTAACACTGAGAATTACACATTAGTTGCCTTTATATATGTTATCTTACACTTGGCCTCCTCAGAACAAACAGTTGGCCTGAGGCCATTTTACCAAGCAATACTCATCATTCTGTACGAGAGGGGTCCTTAGATTTACCTCTTCTCCAGGCTTTTAGATGTACAAACTATAATAGGAGTTTATCTTTAAAAGAAAGAAAAGAAAAACTAAAAGCCTCCAACTATAAGTAGTTTAAAATCTGGTTCTTGATGCACACTAGAAATAAGGTTCATTTCCCATGATTCTCCATATATAATTTTGTGTTGAGATCCATTATGTGATTTTATTCTATTGAATATATGACTGTTATTAATAAATTGAATGGTCACATAATTCTTGAAGTGTTGGAGCAGGTCCAGAGAAGAGCAACGAGGCTGGTGAAGGGACTGGAGCACAAGTGCCATGAGGAGAGGCTGAGGGAGCTGGGGGTGTTCAGCCTGGAGAAGAGGAGGCTCAGGGGAGACCTTATCACCCTCTGCAACTCCCTGACAGGAGGTTGGAGTCAGGTGGGGGTTGGTCTCTTCTCCCAGGCAACCAGCAGCAGAACAAGCTCTGCCAGGGGAGGGTTAGGTTGGATATTAGGAAGAGATTTTTTACAGAGAGAGTGATCAGGCACTGGAATGTGCTGCCCAGGGAGGTGGTGGATTCACCATCCCTGGAGGTTTTCAAGCTGAGCCTGGATGTGGCACTTAGAGCCATGGTCTGGTAACCACAGTAGGGTTGGACTTGATGATCTTGGAGGTCTCTTCCAACCTGGCTGATTCTGTGATAATAAAAGTGGTCACAGACCAGTCACTGGAGAAGTTCTGATTCACAGTTAACCCTTCAGAAGAGCCTGGGTGGGGATTTCCAGTGTAGTATCACATGGTGAATCACCACTTGTGGATCATGACTGCCAGGCCCCCTGTGTGCTGTCCAGTCTCAAGAAGAATTACATCAGGCTGTGCCCCTTTCCTTCTCAGAATGTTCTTTCCATTTTTTCCATTGTGCAGAAGTCCTAGTACAAGGAGTTTATTTGACACTTTGCATGGCTCTCTGCAGCTATCCTTGATTTAAAAGGCCATCCTTAAGAATGTAGCACACAACACTGTTCTGTTGGTTTGTCTTCCTTATTTTCAGGCTGAAATCTTGACAGCAATTTTAGGTGTGCTCTTTTCTGCTGCACACAATCTGTTTGTCATGGTTTAACTGCAGCTAGCAACCAAGCACCACACAGCCACTCACACCCTCCCCCATGGGATGGGGAGGAGAATTGGAGAAGAAAATAAAACTCATGTTGAGATAAGCACAGTATTGTAATTGAAACAAAGTAATAATAATAATAATAATGATACTACTAATAATTGTAATAAAAAAGGAGAGGGAGATAAAACCGCAGAAAGGCAAGTGATGCACAATACAATTGCTCACCACATGTTGACCCATGCCAAGCCTGTCCCTGATCCACCATCAGCTCTCCCAGTTCCAGGTAACTCCCTTAGGTTATATACAGGGAATGACATTCCATGGTGTGGAATTGCCCTTTGACCAGTTCTGGTCACCTGTCCCAGCCATGCTCCGTCCCAGTTTTGTGTGTACCTCCTCACTGGCCAAGCACGGGACACCGAAAAGTCCTTGACTTAGGATAAGCACAACCAAAGCATCCGTGTGTTATCAATTATCAGTTCTCAGTTTTCATACTGAATCCAAACCACAGCCCTAAGAGCTACCGAGAAGAAAATGAACTCTGTTGCAGATAAAACTCTGACAGTCTGTGTGCACTTACAGAACACCTCTGGCTACACTCTTCTGTCTGAAGAAACACTGCAAGTCCTGCTCTTTTCTAGGTTTCCCAGCTTTTCACTTCCTTGGTGACCAGTCTTTTTCTCTGGGCAAGTTGTGTTTGTCAGCAAGCTCCAAGAGTCTTCCTTTCACAGAGGAAGACAACCCCAGCCCAGGCAGAGCAGGGATCTCCCCAACACAGAGCTGAATGGTGACATTAAAAGGTTGACTGTCCAGCAACCGTCAGGCAAATGCAAGGCAAGTCAGATCCCAGGTTAAAGGCAAGTGGAGAAGCTGAGAGGAGTAGGGGACAGGGCTGGGCACAAACCTACCAACAGCAGAGCTCAGGGAAGGCTCAGGATGGAACTTGGAGGCAGCACCTGGACCTGTGTGCTGAGGATGGAAGCTGAGCAGGGCATGCTGAGGCTCCTGGTGCACTTGAGGCCCCATCAGTCAGCCTTGTTCCTACTCCTAGTTTTTCCTCAGTGTAATCACAACTCTTTCATGCTATTTCTGACAATAGCAACTTGCCACACACCTGTGCTTCATGCAGGTAAATCCAGCAGAAAACACAAATGAATGCAGAAGAGAAAAACAACACTGAATAGTTCCAGAGTAGTGGATGAGATCATTAGCACTACAAAGAACAACAACAACACCACAAAAAAAAGCCCCACAAACCCACAAACCACAACCCACCCCCAAAGACACAAAACGGATCCTTTTTTTAGTCAAAATATTTTTATTTAGCAGGTTTGCTTCCCCCCCAAGGTTTGCTCATTATTTCTGATTTCTCATGCTTCCATTCTTTCAGTACAATATATTAACACCTTGCACCTCATTAGCACTTTCCAGTTAAGGCTCTTAAAGCATTTACAGACATGAGTTAACTAATCCTCACAACAATCGTTAGCAGTAGGGAAGTAAAATGATCTGCATCTGCAGAGAGAAGATCAACATTTTCCAAGTTTTGATTTTCAGTGTCCAGCTTGCATTATGCTTGGCTTGACAAACATATGTGTCCCTGCAGTTGTATTTCATGCTTTTGAAAGAAAGACTTGGAACACTCAAAATCTAAAGCTATTTATGAGCATCTTTCTTTAGAAACTTGTTGAAGGCCACACAAAAAGTGAGCAGCACAATCCAAAACTGTGAACAAGGCATAACTTCCAGTTATGTGCTATACTATGAGACAGAACTCTTTGTAACTTACCTTTGGACTTTAAAACCACAATCCATTCCCTTCTCCTTACACATGATCCTCTACTGGCCATTTCCAGCAGATTTCAACCTCAGGTACTCACATCTGCATTTTACTAGCAAGTTTTACACCAGGGTCTCCACAGTCATCAGTTGTGTACTGCATACAATGCCTTTGGGTGACTGCAATGAGCCTTAATGAATAAAAAGAAACCACTAAAACCGCAACAAGCAACAGGCATGGTCTTTATCTTTGAGCATTTAAAGCAAACTTCAGAGTTTATGGAAAAGTCTAATATGTGATGGTTTTAAGGAAAACAACCTCAACCCCAAACCTGGTTCAAATGAAAGACTAAATAGGAACTCGACATTAATACCTTCTTATCAGTAGTGCATCTGCATAGAGATTCTTCATAAAACCCTGCAAATTCACAATTGTACCTTGCAAACAGAAGTGCTAAGACTGTTCAAGCAAACAATGACTTCAGAATACTCATTCAGTCCATGCAAATGGTATCTTCACGTTAACTGCACCTTAAGATGCATGGAATGCAGACAAAACTTTTCCTTAGCTTAACACTGAAAATTCAAACAGTCAGACAAACACAAGCAAGTGTTTTAACAGAAACGATATAAAATGTCACTGGCTTAAAAAACATCTAAGTGAGAAATCTTGGTTATTTCACCGAGTTTTTTTCCTAGACCCTACGTTTAAAACGGTGCATTTACAGAACTATTCAGATGAATTAGGCTTCTTCTGCCACACTAAATACTGGAATTCTGATCGATTGTGCAAGTATTAAAAAATATTAACATTTTAAATGTCAACATTACAATTTTAAATAGCCTTGCAAGTGCAATGTTATAAATATTAAAAAAAAACAACTCAGAGCTACAATTTTATATAAGTTATATGAGTAAATGAAAGTGCTTTTCAAGTATTTATGTTCGTTTACAGTTGGATTCTCTTGTATAAGTCAGTGCTTAGATGGTACACTGTCAGTCTTTTCAAAACTTTTGGATGCAAACATTTAACTGGATGGAATAAGTGGTTCCATTTGCAGAAATGTGTGATAAATATTTAAATACAGAATATAATTCGTGATAAATATTTAAATATTGACTATCATAAAATCGAAGCATTATAGATCTTGTTTTCTATGAAAAATAAAATAGCAAGACACCACATCCTGACGGCTGTGTGATAACCTGACCATGCCATGGGAACCCTTGAGCCACACAGTAATTGTTAATTCCAGCAGAATCCCAGGTTATGATATGGGAAATGGTTTTGCTTTAGGAGAGATGAGTGATCAGAATAGAGGCCCAAAATATTGTCAGCTTTTGGAGAACTTAGAGCTCATGATGCATGTCAAAAGCCACGAAATCTTAATGCAAACTTGCCAACACTTTCAATTAGTCAGCCCTTAGCCACAGTCACTCTGGAGAACACAGCCAGTGCATATCACCACCGTCCTGCCTGCCCTGTGCGTGGTGTAACTCCCTCTCTGGCCACTCAACAACCACTACCGTCACAGTGAGACAGCCCAGACTGCATTCCTGTTTGCCAGCCAGAGGAAGGCTGAGGGAAGTGGGGAGATACTTGTTTATTAGCCAAGAAAACCAAACCAAAACAACTCTCAATGAATCATTATCTAGTTAAAAGTGCACTGAAAGTATTTCCTATTGAACCCTATTCTCTCAGAAGTGCCAGATTTGTCATGTTAAATGATATCCACTTGGAACACTGAACATAGGTAAGCTGATACAGGAGCGTTTCAGTTTGTCTTGCTGTTTGAAAAGCACATGACAAGGCAGTGTTAACATCTCTCGTTAAGGCTCTGGTGGTGCCGTAGTTTTACTGTGAAGATGCAGCTCAGCAATGACATGAAGGCAAATTGCCATTACAAGCTTCCTCCAACAAAGTGCTTTGCCACTTGCCAAAGACAAAAGTCCAGTTGTGGCCCTACCTCACCACAGTGCTGCACAGGCAGCGGAACTTCAATAAATTATAGCTCTTAAGAGTTAGGCAATTCTTTGTAAGAAAAGCAGAGTTTCATGTTCCACGAAGAGTGGCCACTGTTTAGATTGGTCTCTTCATGCAGACCTGACAACGACTGATGATGTTTTCTAGTTCTCCTGCTTTCAAAGTCTGTGGCAGAGGTCTCCTGAAAGAGAAAACAAACAATTACTTTTTTTTTTCTTTAGAAAACAGAGAGAGCTGATGAAACTTTGGATATGGAATTACTGACAACACTGAAATTCTTGGCTCACTCAAGGTGCTTGTGTGCTACAGAATGACTGTAAACCATAGAATCATAGAATTTTTAGGGATTGGAATGGACCTTAGAGATCATCCAGCCCCAACCCCCTGCCCTGGGCAGAGACACCTCCCACCAGAGCAGGTTACTCAAGGCTTTATCCAGCCTGGAATGAACACTGCCAGGGTTGGGGCAGCCACAGCCTCCCTTTGCCAGTGTCTCACCACCCTCAGAGGAAAAACGTTTTTCCTAATATCTAGCCTAAATTTCCCCTCCTTCAATCTGAACCCATTACCCCTTGTCCTATCACTGCATTCCTAACACAGAGTCCCTCTGCAGCAACTCTGTAGCCCCTTCACATACTGAAATATTGCTCTGAGGTCTCCACACAACCTCCTCTTCTCCAGACTGAACAGCCCCAACTCCCTCAGCCTGAAACCTAACAAAGGGGGATGTCTACACTGAGGAGAATTACTTGGGGATCCTCCACAGCTTCTGCAGGCACTTATTGCCTCCTCGGGAATTGCAGCACGGGGGCAATGCGTAGGGATGCAGGGAAGTACAGCCTACCTGAACATTCTTCTTGGATCTAATGATGCCAACCAGAAGCTGTAGGAATTCGTGTAGTAGTTGCACGTTCCCCTGCCATGGCACTCTATGAATGGGACAGCTCGAAATTCTTCCAAACAAGATCCAGGAGATGCCAACGCTTGGCCAGAAGCTTCTGAGCCGGCGCTTGTATACTGTAACCACCAATACATTTTTTTTATGAGAACTTGTCCATCAAGCCAAACAAAAACCTCTTTCTAAAACACACCACATGTTCTGTGGTGTATCTCACACAAAACAAAATGAACACAGATCAGTTTGATAATTTCTAATGAAGCACAGAAGCTTTATGAAAATTCAAGCAGTTATGACATTTCTTAGTCCCTGCAAAGGCCTTTTTCTGCTCCATAAAAAGGCAAGAAACCAACCAGTGCAAAGCCTAGAAAGTCTCAGGCTTCTGTAAAGCTGAAGACTACAATAATAATTCACAACAGTAGAAAACTGGCTAGGAAATACCATTAACTTTGCTGATTAATTGGAAACAAGCAAATTATTTTAACCAGAGACTGCAAAAATTCTCGTATTCTTTTCCAAATCTATTATTGTGATTACTACTTAGGAGCAAATTGCAGGAGACAACAAATTTCACACTAGACCCCAAAATGACTTTACATTATGCAGAAGAGAGGGGTTTGAGTTCTGTCTTTCACCTTCATTTGCTGGCATCCCTATCACATAGAATTATAGAATTTAAGGGTTGGAATGGACCTGACGGATTATCTAGCCCCAACCCCCTGCCCTGGGCAGGGACACCTCCCACCAGAGCATGTTGCTCAAGGCTTATACAGCCTGGCCTTGAACACTGTCAGGGTTGGGGCAGCCACAGCCTCCCTGGGCAACCTGGGCCAGTGTCTCACCACCCTTAGAGTAAAATACTTTCTTCTAATATCTAACCTAAACTTCCCCTCCTTCAGTTTGAGTCCATACCCCTTGTTCTATCATTGCAGATCAGAATAGTTGTTTCTATGCTTTTGGAACTGAATAAGAAATAATAGAATTATTGTTTTGGCAGAGACAAAAAAACGCAAAAGAATTTAACAATTATTAAGAAACAAATGAGCTGTGAACAGCTGAAAACACCACTGAAAATGAGAGGACATAAAACCAATAATTCAAGTCATTTTATCCTTACCATAACAAAAGAAAAACCCTTCCAGAGGGATATCCAGCCTTCTGGACACGCAGGAACTACAGTCGTTTGGCTGTGAACTGCTAGGACCATCGCAGCACCTTCACAGACAACACACCTGGGAAGGAAAGCACAGGCATTCAGTGCAGACAGGAGAGAAAACAGGAGAGCAGAACAAACTTCTGTCTCTACAACAGTAGCTACCCCATGGCAGGGCTTGATACAGATGTTACAACTCGCACGGGTTTACTCTGGTTAATGAGGAGATAAGTAAATTAACTCATATACCTTACTTTGCAATCTCTTCTAGCAACACCAGACAAAAATTAAGACGGCAATTAATCCCAGAACATCTGAGCTTCCTAATTTTGCCTTTAATGAAATAACAAGCTGAATTTTGCCTATTTCATGGGCTCACTACTTTTTGTTGTTGTGGTTCGGACCAAGGTTCTGTGCTTTTATTTGGCACAGAAATATTTAGCCTTTATTTGCTAAGATTAGAAAAAGTAATCTTTAATTCCTAAATGGGTAACTGTGAAGCTGAGCTACTAGAGTCCAACAACTGGGCAGGGCAGGACAGAAGACAGAGTACAAAACCTGCCTTCCCATCTTGGATTTTGCTCCTCTAGGTCATTCATGCTTTTAGAGCTTTTAAGTTGCTCTTCATCCTTCTCATCTGTTCTAAGCAACTAGAAAGGGCCAGACTTGCACAAAGGTGTTTCATACCAGAGAACCTTCAGCCCCAACTTAAAATGTTCTTCAACTACAGTAAATGTATCACTCACAACTGAAAGCAGAACTTGATTTGTACCGTAGCTGTCTTGATTTCATTTTAGTCCGTCTCTGATATATACAATGATAGGGTTTAAAAAACTAGTATCACTGCAAGCAGCAGGACTGTGTGCCATCCTCTTATGTTTGCTCTGCAGAATAGGCCCTGTGGTGGGACAGTGTTCTAACTTTTCTTTGGAGTATCACTGAATATCTGACCTAATTAAACGAGTAACCAAAAATCACGTTGTTGAAGTCAGTGCTTGTACTGGCTGAGATGGGCAGGTCTTTGCCCAAGATTTGTGACTCCAAACAATTTATGATGTTTTTGTGGTTCCCAGGGCAGAACAGCTAAAATTCTTATCCTCTTACCTGCTTATATGGGGCTCTAATGCCCTGCCAGAAATGGGTGCCATGTCTACTGGCACCACCACAGCAGTTGACAGCCAGTATGAGTAGTCATTGCGAGAGGCAAAGCTACAAACATCATTGGTGCTACAGAATAGGAATGGCATGGTGGTAAATCTCTGCAAGCAGCTACCAGCTGTTCCTGGAAGACAAAAGGGGACAGGTTTGTGACAGACTGGAGATCATGTTTAGGGCAGTGAACAGAAGAGACACACGATGGCACCCGATCTACTGTAGTAAGAATTAAAACAGTTGGTAACTATAAAAAGTGTACAGTAGAATTATCTGAAAGCAAAATGCTTATGGTTCATATAGAAAAATCTATATAAAAAACAAGGGCTAAGAACAAACTCTGTTAAAGTAATATCTTCTTGAATGGTATTGGTTCCTGACACAGTGGCATGGATTCAGCTTCTGGTGATATTTTGGACACCTTAAAACATTCCATTTAGTCTCCTAAACCCCCAAGATTCTCTCTCTGTGCTATCACTGTCAGCTCTGTGCAAATGTTGTGAGCATTTGCACTAGACATCTCTTCATAAATAACTGAATTCTTCCTCAAAAAACCCTAAGGATACCAACAAGGGAATACAGGAGTGCAGGAAAGAAAAGTGTCTTTCAGGGCATGATTCCTGAATTGACTCACAGCAACAAACCACTCTGGAGATGGATTGGCTGAAAACAATGTTCATCTCAGACACTTACTGTAAGTTTGGTTTCATGACAACTTAGCATTACTGGACTCTAAAAAAAATACAATCTGAAATCTTTTACCAATACAGTACCAAGGTCTTGTCCATGTGCTCGTTCATTTCCTTGTACAAAAAGCAGCGAATAGCCAACATAGATCTGGGATGTTCCATGTGGGCATGAAGGAATCTTTGTTGTCTGACTGTGCCGGGTAAAGATAAAACCTCTTCTTGTTGGACCAGCAAGGAGAGTACCTGGTGAGCCAGGTAACCCCTGCAGACCTGGGAAGCCAATCAGTCCAGGCTGTCCTGTGGAGGGGAAATAAACATGACAGCAAATATCATTTTGTCTAAATATTTACCTCATTCAAATTACTAGAACCACATGAAAATGGATAAAAATTATATCAATGTGAAGATACAACTTGAAAATTGGTCATATTTGTTGCTAGATGTATCAGCTCCTTCAGACCTAGCTCAAGCAGCCTTACACTGCATATTTCATATTAACAACAAAAAAAAAAGCTTTAAGTAAAAACATTTTGCAGTAAGTAAATAAAAATACTCCATTCCATTTTGATATAATAAAAAGGCACCCTGAAGCCTAAGGATTTCCAGTGGCTAAAAAGAGGTGATTAATAAAAGAGGTGCAGAGAAAAGGCATATTTTCACAAATTATTTCAGTTATGAACATGCATCAGTTAAAAGCTAAGAAAGTGATTACATGTGGCCCTAAACCTACTGTAAATGTTAGAGAATCTCAATGCACTCAAGAGGAAGGATTTACAGAAATCAGAAGACAATTTATCTGTAGATTCAGTAGCAGCAGCCAAACAGAGATGTCTGTTTTCCTGTACCTCTTTGTCCTGGAAATCCCCTGTCTCCTTTTGGACCAGGCAGTCCTGGATGTCCTGGATGACCAAAACTTCCTGGTAGACCTTTTACTCCTTTAGGTCCTAAACAGGAATCAAGAAAAAGCAGAAGCATATAGCAGTAGTTATTCTAGGTTCTAATAACTGCCAGAGTTAAAATCCTCACATCTGTGTAGCTGAGTTAGAATAAAAACATCAGCATGAACTTACTAAGCTTTCAGACTGTCTGTAGTGCTATGTCATCAGATTTCCTACCAGGAAGGTTATGAAGAAATATTGAAGGTATTGCAGAAAAGTGCCTTCCAGCAACTCTGCCCCCCTGGAGACCTCCCAGGTCCTGGGAAGGGTGGCCAAGTACCCACTAGATATCCACCTCATCCTACCTGTTCCTTGCTTCCCCACACCTCACAGCTGTGCCAGGCTTCCCTTCCCATGCCAATGGAGACACAGCCAGTCTCTCCTTTCCCTTCCCACCCTCAGACTACAACAGACATCACTTTCTAGAATCACCATCATAGAATTTAGAGATTGGAATGGACCTTACAGATTATCCAGTCTCAATCCTCCCTGCCCTGGGCAGGGACACCTCCTCACTAGATCAGGTTGCTCAAGGCTCATCCAGCCTGGCCTTTAACACTGCCAGGGTTGGGGCAGCCACAGCCTCCCTGGGCAACCTGGGCCAGTGTCTCACCACCCTTAGAGCATCAATTTTTTTCCTAATATCTAACCTAAATTTCCCCTCCTTCAGTTTGAACCCATTACCCCTTCTCCTGTCACTGCAGTTCCTAACACAGAGTCCCTCTCTGGCTCCTTGTAGGCCCTTCAGATATCGAAAAGTTGCTCTGAGGTCTCCACACAACCTTCTCTTCTCCAGGCTGAACAGCCCCAGCTCCCTCAGCCTGTCCTCACAGGGGAGATGCTCCAGTGCTCTTATCAACTTCTTGGCTTGCTCTGGACTTGCTCCAACAGTTCCATGTCCTTCTTACATTGAGGGCACCAGAACTGTGTGCAGTATTCCAGGTGAGTCTCACCACAGCAGAGGGGAAGAATCACCTCTTTTGACCTGCTGCCCACACTCCTGTAGATGCAGCCCAGGATTCCATTGGCTTTCTGGGCTGAGCTCACACTGCAGCTCATGATGAGCTTCTTATCCACTGTCACTCCCAAATCTTTCTCCTCACTGCTGGTCTCAATTACTTCCCCACCCAACCTGTAGCTGTGCCTGGGATTGCCATGGCCCAGATGTAGGACCTTGCACTTCATTTTCCAGCACATCTAGAGTACTTGTATTACATGTGGCAAGGACAAACACCCTGGGCATGGTTCTGGTTGCATGAAAATGGTGACTGCTTTGATTCAAGTTTACTTAATGTTTCACTATGTTGCTTAGGCTTATGTTGAGGGACATTCCCACTCACTCCCTGTGAGGGCAGATGGAATGGCACAGGTTATACATATAAAGGTGTTAACAAAGAGCTATTTTTAAACATGGTGAGGGTTTTAAGGACATGTCAATTTTCTATGCAGAACCATGCTTTAACTCACCAAACCAAAACATTCCACTAAGCAGCACACACGAACATGGAGATAAAAATAGCAATCACCTTGTATTCCAGGAATCCCTTGAACTCCTTGATCACCTGGTGCTCCTGGGATTCCCGGCAGTCCAGGAGGACCTTTGCTTCCTGGGATGGAGAATATTCTCCCAGGGCCTCCAGGTGGGCCTAGCAGCAAAAATATAACAAAGACCTATTGCTTTACATTAAAAGAAAGCAAACAAACTACAAACCAAACCAAACCAATCAACCTAAGAGCACTGGTATTAGGAGAAAGGTTGGTTACCATGCTGCCCCTTTGGTCCCCTTGGTCCTTCTGCACCTTGTGGTCCAGGGGGTCCTTGATTACCCTTTTCTCCTAAAAAAAGATGATTGAAGATACATCTGTATGGTTTGAAACATCAAAACAGCTATCAGTGTCTCAGGGGCTTGTTGAAGAGTCCTCCATGGTGCATGGAAAGTTCCCAAAGGGTAGCACAGCCTACAAACTCATTTGAAATGTCAAAGTGGACTTCATCTCTGCTGTTACTGTAACATTTATTGGTCAAGTGCACTCAATTTATAAGATGTAGTCATGCCTATCTTTATGCAATGGTTGGTTGCATAAACCTAGTTTAAAGTCTCAACTTTAGACTGTAATTTCTATCTTACATGTTTTTGTCACTGAATCTGCAGATCAAGTGCTGCCTTCAAGTGCAGTTCAACTCCCTTTAACTGTCAGTTATGCTGAAGGGTTTAAGAGAGGATTTAAGGGCTGCACAGTTTTTCAGGTGTTTGAAATTTAACAAGCAATTCTTTTCACTCATATGCAAAATATGAGGTTATATTCAGCTTATGCTCCACAACTCTGCTTGAAATCAAGTCAGGAGATTTGACAGACTATGCCACAAAATGAGAGACTTTGCTTAAGAAAGTATAATTACTGTCTGTGTGCTGACTTTTCCAAATAGAATAAATTTAAAAGACACAATAATTAGCCCAGCATGCAAACAAGTAGGTGAAACAGGTAATAACAATTCTGTGTCACTGCAAATCATGCACTTGAGAAAGGAGAGTACTGGAGCAATGCAAACCTTTACCAGACTTAAATCACTATAAGAATGTCTAAGTTAAGAAGATATTTAGCTAGTTACTGATTCAACTAACCCTCAGAAATTATCCCTCAGAAATTAATGAAGCCAATACATTTAACAGTTCATCCACTGATAAACTGTAAATGTGATTACAATTGGGACTATTCTTGTAGCAAATTGAGGACCCAGTGCTCTGTGCTGTACTTGTGACTGAATGCTCTTGAGTTCCATAGCCAAAGAGCCACACCTGGCAGTGGTGTGGTATTTCCAATCAGCAGACTCACCCTCACTTCTAATTTAGCAGACTGAGTCCCAGAGTTCTTACATATTATTAGTCACTAAAGACAAACTTGTTTGGAATTTGCCTGGAATGGAGGCCATGGATGTTTCAGTCCTTCCTCTCTTCAACATCAGTTTGGACATACTCATGACATATACCTCAACAAAAACTCTCTCAGTGAATGCTTCTGCAATTTACAGCTGACCTACACACTCATCTTCAGGGCAAAACCTCATGTCTCAGAACCACACCTCACACAACTGCACCAATACTAGTAAAACCTACCATGTAAGTGATGGTATTTGACACACAAAAGTGTATATAACAAATGTACCTTTTACACCTGGGAATCCAGGAAATCCAGGCTGACCTCTAGCACCAGGATAGCCTGATCGACCTTCTATTCCCTGCAAATCAGATAACACCAATAATAAACATGAACAGCATCTATACACTATGAAGAACATTTTATTTTTGCTCAGAGTATTTAAAGCATCATGTTCACAGAATGTGCTGCAACTACAATTATCTGTTCCAATTTTGTGCATGTCATATAGATATAAAAAGTAATAGAACCACAGAATCATAGAATTTAGGGGTTGGAATGGACCTTACAGATCATCTAGTCCCAACCCCTGCCCTGGGCAGAGACACCTCCTCACTAGATCAGGTTGCTCAAGGCTCATCCAGCCTGGCCTTGAACACTGCCA
>NW_008658671.1:15804-37621 GCF_000695815.1 Acanthisitta chloris
TGAAAAGTTGCTCTGAGGTCTCCACACAACCTTCTCTTCTCCAGGCTGAACAGCCCCAACTCTGCCAGCCTGTCCTCATAGGGGAGATGCTCCAATCCTCTTATCAACTTCGTGGCCTCCTCTGGACTTACTCCAACAGTTCCATGTCCTTCTTATGTTGAGGACACCAGAACTGTGTGCAGTATTCCAGGTGGGTCTCACAAGAGCAGAGCAGAGGGGAAGAATCACCTCTTTTGACCTGCTGCCCACACTCCTGTGGACGCAGACCAGCATGTGATTGTTCACATTGTTCTGTAAATATAGAATGGCCAAGGAAATGACATGCCAGAAATTTTAAAAAAATATCTTATTGGTCCACATAATTTCACAAAACCTAACTCTCACATCCATTTTCATCTTTCCTCTATTACAAGGGATTTTTGTGGAAACGTGCTGGGGTTTGGGTTTGTTTGTGGGCTTTGAGGGTTTTTTGAATTATCCTGAGTATTATTTTCATGCTAAGAACAAATGATCAATGCAGTAAGAAACAAGCAATATTCCTTTCACTGACTTTTAGGCCAGGAGAACCAATGTCGCCGGCTGGGCCTGTTGGCCCTGGTATGCCATCTGCCCCTCTGACACCTTTGCTTCCTTTCACACTGGGAGTAGAAAGACCAGGAAGCCCTGGGAAACCAGGGGCACCTGCATGGAAACATCAGAATAAGTAAAGACTACTGCTAACAGCTTTTCACATAGATTACAGACAACACAGTGCAACATTCAGTGACTTTATAATGATAATCATGTTCATCACCTCAGTGATTCCCATGAAAATATACATGGAAATACAATATATTTTTTGAAAATCTACTATTTTTTTTCCTAGCCTTCTAACTCACATCCAGTCTCGTCTTGAAAACCTCCAGGGATGGTGAATCCACCACCTCCCTGGGCAGCACATTCCAATGCCTGATCACTCTCTCCCTAAAAAATCTCTTCCTAATGTCCAACCTAACCCTCCCCTGGCAGAGCTTGAGTCTGTGCCCTCTTGTCCTGCTGCTGGTTGCCTGGGAGAAGAGACCAACCCCCACCTGACTCCAACCTCCTGTCAGGGAGTTGCAGAGGGCGAGAAGGTCTCCCCTGAGCCTCCTCTTCTCCAGGCTGAACACCCCCAGCTCCCTCAGCCTCTCCTCATGGCACTTGTGCTCCAGTCCCTTCACCAGCCTCGTTGCTCTTCTCTGGACCTGCTCCAGCACCTCAATGTCCCTCCTGAGCTGAGGGGCCAGAACTGAGCACAGGATTCAAGGTGTGGCCTCACCAGCACCGAGTGCAGGGGCAGAATCACCTCCTGGTCCTGCTGACCACACTGTTCCTGATCCAGCCCAGGATGCCATTTGCCTTCTTGGTCCCCTGAGCACACTGCTGGCTCATGTTCAGCTTTCTGTCTCTCCAAACTCCCAGGTCCCTTTCAATCATGAGTGCACCATTTCAGATAAATAGGAGTCATAACAACACACCTGGTCTTCCACGTGCACCAGCAGCACCTCTGTTCCCTTTCTGGCCAGGAATTGCCATGCCTGTTGCTCCCTGAAATCCAGGGAACCCCACTAAGCCAGGGGGTCCAGTGGGTCCTTGATCTCCTTGATGACCTTTTGCACCTGGTGGCCCAGGAAAACCAGGCAGTCCCATGTCCCCTTTGATTCCTGAAAAGTACAAGTATTGCATGTGGGGCAAGCTGCCAAGACAGTAAGGTGATATAAGTACTCAGACTGTGTCTCCTGTGACACTAAGATGGAGTTCAGCCTTAGCACGGAGAAGTCCCCAGAACCACCCTGACATTCTAAAGCAAAATAGCTGTGAGAAGACAGGACTCATTGCAAGGCAGTGTACACACTTTAGAGATTGCTCACACCAACAATACATGTGAGAGGAGTTTAGAAATACCAGAGAAGGGAATATTTTCTGATGTGTAAGTAGAAAGGCTTCTCTGTACATCTGAACTAAAAATCCTTTTCAACTAAAATCCAGCTAGAAGCATCAATATGAATACAACAAAATTAGAGACTACTCCAAAAAGGATATTGCTCTGAAGTTCATCTTGGAATAGTTTAATTTTACTTTTTGCAAGCAATGCAAACCAGTGGATTTCTACCAGCACTAGCAACACAATGCAAAACCTCAGAGATGGGAAGTGTCCCCTCAGTCAACTGTTCATCAGTATAAAAGGGAAGGTGAACAGAAGTAAAATGCAATCACTGCAGCTTTCTTAAAGTCTGCTCAGCATTCTGTAGCAGCATCTTTTTTCATGAGAGCATACTCTGTTACTCAAATTATGCACCACAATAACATTTCCAAAGCTCTAAAATATGCATTTCACCCTCAGAAGCCCAGAGGAGTCAGCTTCTTTATGTCCCTTCTACAACAGGCTAAACTTTCCAAGCAAGAACTCTTGGTGTTTAATCTACAGGACCAAATCACTGCCTAAAAGCACAGGACCACTCCTGCTTTCCCCTGACACTCTTAGTGCCATTTCAAGCATCTGAAAGCAGGAGAGGACTTAGAGATGATGATCCTGGTATTTACTTTATATTGGCATTTACTTTATTTTGCTTTTTCTGGTATTACTTTATTGACTTTCTTTTAATACTTTATTTAAGCTTTTGCTTTTTGAAAAGTCAACTCACCTCTACGACCAGGAAAACCTTGAGGGCCAGGGATTCCTCTCCCGGGTGCTCCTATAAAATATTAGGTCACATTACACACAAAGTCCTGAATTGTTGTTAGAAAACATCATAGTTGTCTAACATTTCATCCATTGCTTCAGAACTCACTGAATCCAAATGTAACTCACTGAATCAAAATGTAGTTTAGATGCAAAATATAATTTATTATTTCCATGTCTTTGATACAGAAATACCGATTAAATTGTTCAATTTTTCTGTCTAGTAGAACTGCTATTGATCAATCATATTTGAGGTACATTCTAGAATAATAAGCATCTGCATTTAAGTTAGATAGAAGGAGAAATGTAAATACCTAAGAAAAGAAAATAGGTTGACTGTGACTACTTCAAATTTGATGTGAAAAAAACTTTCTAAACTTCCAGCCTTCCCAGTATCCTCTTTATACTAACATGCAAAGAAACTGCCAGAAAGTTTTCATATTTCACACTGGAAATGAGTTCACTGGACCAAATCTCTCTGTGGACATTGATAACACTGAAAGTGTTACTGAGTGACACTGAAATTTGGGTTTTACAACCCAAGAAGTGCAGGTCATTGAAACCTTCAGCATTTGTGTAAGGAAATGCTGTGATTCCATTTATTTTATCTCCATGTGGGGCAGAAGATTCCTTTAAAAGAGTTTTAGTCCTTTTAATCTCTTTGAGATAGAACATATAAGAACTATTAACAGCAACACTTAGTCTCCTGCAGACAGTAACATTTCTGGGTGAATTGGGACAAATCACATTTGGGTTGCTGACAGAATATACAACAATTACCTAGAAAAATCTGTGAATAACCTTCTTATAAACTTATCTTTGGCACCACAGAAGCTCCTGATTATTCTTGTCAGTTTAATTACGGAAAAAAAAACACTATTAACGCCTTCCCAGTATCCTCTTTATACTAACATGCAAAGAAACTGCCAGAAAGTTTTCATATTTCACACTGGAAATGAGTTCACTGGACCAAATCTCTCTGTGGACATTGATAACACTGAAAGTGTTACTGAGTGACACTGAAATTTGGGTTTTACAACCCAAGAAGTGCAGGTCATTGAAACCTTCAGCATTTGTGTAAGGAAATGCTGTGATTCCATTTATTTTATCTCCATGTGGGGCAGAAGATTCCTTTAAAAGAGTTTTAGTCCTTTTAATCTCTTTGAGATAGAACATATAAGAACTATTAACAGCAACACTTAGTCTCCTGCAGACAGTAACATTTCTGGGTGAATTGGGACAAATCACATTTGGGTTGCTGACAGAATATACAACAATTACCTAGAAAAATCTGTGAATAACCTTCTTATAAACTTATCTTTGGCACCACAGAAGCTCCTGATTATTCTTGTCAGTTTAATTACGGAAAAAAAAAAGCATTGTAAACTAGAATGAAAATATTTTGCTGGTTATTACCTAGTTCTCCCTTTTCTCCCGGGGGACCAGGCATCCCATCCTGACCTTGAATCCCTCTTTCACCAACAAGTCCATATCTTCCAGGCTGTCCAACAGCTCCTGTGAATTACAGTGGACCACAATGTCATTTTCACTTTATTTTGCATTTCAGTGGGTGAAGTTGTGACTATATTAAAACTTAATTAGTTCAGCTACTTCAGAGATAGGAATAACTGTGTTGGTGTAGAAACATTTGTAAAGAGCAGCATAAGTTTTTTTTATCAAGTTCACTGGACCTCAATGGATTCAACACCCCTAGTATTGTCACAAGCAATGATTTTCTGTCTTTCAAAGACATTTTAGGACCCAGTCTGGGATTTAACACATGCTGGTGGGAGCCTACACAGGCAGTGTGGGTTCTCTCCCTAGCTTCATTACAAACTCAAGGTGTCTCTCTGCAGGGAGGAGATCTGGACCTTTGCTAAGTCAGTGCAAGTTCACTGAAGTTTGCAAAACCACAACATGCTAATTGTGATGACTATTCAATGCTTATTTTGAAGACAATGATTGGCACTCCCATTAGTAAAGTTGCATTACATACCTCTCTGTCTCTGCATACTTCCACACTGCCCCTTAGGTACATTGGTAATTCTGTTTTACTTTTTTGCTTTAACAAACAGCTACAACTCTGTCCCCTCTTTTGACTTTAATTCATTTCCTTCTCCTCATCTAGCTCTATCTTAGTTTATCATTCTCATTTTTGAGACAGAACAAGCCTTTCTTATACTTGTGTGGATATAACATTTTAAGACCTCTGGATATATATTGGAAAATAAAAAGAAAAAGGCAAAAGGCTTTCCAATAGTGAAACAAAATTAAAATTCCTTGCTTCAACTGAACTGATAACATTTAAAAGTGGCTGTTATAAATCTTAGCTGGAACCAGAGAAGGTAATTAAAGAATGAAAGAAAATCCCACAGCAGAGGGCAGTGGTTTCAGAGAGATGCTCTATACCATACCAGGAGGACCTGGGACACCCTGCTGGCCTGGGGGGCCCTGCTGTCCCTTAGCACCAGGATCTCCAGGGAGTCCACACTTTCCTGTAAGAAGAAAGAAAAGTGGCAGAGAAGGCATTATCACTAGATCCAGGCTCAGTTTGAGAGCTTGGTGATCATTTCTGCTTTGGCCAGCTGCAAAACATCTCCAGGAGATGTAAGCTAGCCTGGCTGACTGACCACCACTGACCACTGCTGTTTCCAGCAGTGTAACGTAGATGTGCTACCCACAGGAACCCTGTGTTGTTTATTGAGAAACTATCTTAGTCTGCAAGCATGTCAACAGAGATCCAGGCTCAGTTTGAGAGCTTGGTGATCATTTCTGCTTTGGCCAGCTGCAAAACATCTCCAGGAGATGTAAGCTAGCCTGGCTGACTGACCACCACTGACCACTGCTGTTTCCAGCAGTGTAACGTAGATGTGCTACCCACAGGAACCCTGTGTTGTTTATTGAGAAACTATCTTAGTCTGCAAGCATGTCAACAGCTAACTACTCCTCCAAAAATGCCCCATACCTGAGATTCCTGAACCTCCTGTTTCCCCTCTGATCCCTTGTGCTCCTGGTACTCCTGTATGCCCTGGATGACCTTGGGATCCTTGTTCTCCTTTGCTGCCCAGAACTCCTGGGGGGCCTGGATCTCCCTGAGAAAGAGCAGTTGCACACAAATAGGTAAAGAATCACACTATATTTCCTATTTGAACAACAGAAAAATCCCATGTAATTTTCAAGGTTCAGTAAGTGTAATCATGTTTCATCGTGATTTTCAGACAAAAATCAAAGCAAAGTCAGGTCTCAGCCAAGCATTTCAGATAATCTCATATGTGAAAAGACTTCTAGTTGTCCAACCAGAACATGGAGTAAAATTGGATCCAATTGACCTAATGTAAAAGATACAGTTTATTTCTTAGCAATATATATCATCAAACATCCTGATGCAATATATATTGCTAAGAAAAAAACAAATTAATCTTGGGCAAGGATATTCCTAGGCTGTCAAATCCAAACAGTACAAGTTTGGATGACAAAACTTTGGCATTTGCTAAGAGGATGTTTTCCTGTACTTTTTAATGTGCAAGTATTTTTCCTCTACCTGCTCACCTGTTCTTAATGGATTAGGAACTTCTGCAGAAACCAAGTTATTTCCATGAGGTTCCATCATTACAAATAAGAAATTCTTGCACCAAAAAACCTCTGAAATATAATGAACGAAAAAATTTCTTCTGAGTAATGACACAATAGAATTTTCATACTTCATGTCACTAACAAATCTTCTACTTCTGCAAACTCTGCAGCTCTTGCTTACATGTTGCTCTGTTTCTATAGCCAGAGGCTTTGCTGATTGCCTAACAGGACAATGTTTCCAATGCCTTCATACCTTAGGTCCAGGTTCTCCTGGAGGCCCAGCAGATGGGAACCCAGGATCTCCTTTGTCACCTGGAAAGCCACCATAGCCTGGGGGACCAGGGTCGCCTGATGGTCCTGGAAATCCTGGTGATCCTTTCTGTCCTTTTGGACCTGGAAAAATGCAGATACTGATACCATTCTTAAAAGGATCAAAATTGCATAGCACACCTTGTGTTTTGTGAAATACTGCCTATATATCCACAGTAATTTACACAGACACTGATTTTCTTTCTAAGCATATTAAAAAGAATGACATGTGACAATATATAAATTGAAGGTAAGTTTCCTTTAGAGAGAGAGAAGTCTGCAAGTCAAGCAAATGCTGGGCTGATGGGAAGTCTATGGGCACTGCAAAGAACAAATCCCAGCCCAAGTATTGTGTCCTGTGCTTACACTAACAGCTCTGACCTGTGCAAATGCTTCTGTACAGCTCTGAATTTGTACTATGCCTTGACAGAAAATTACCTGGAATTCCCATGTCCCCTTTGTCTCCTGGTGCACCTGGGAATCCTTGGCCTCCAGGAATCCCTGGAAGACCCATAAATCCTTTGCTACCTGCAAAATGAAGAAATAAGTGCCACCTTCTCACATTTGCTGTAGACACTGTCTGGCTGGTAGAGCTGTCAGGAATACAGAATCCTCTCCTACACACCTTCCACATGACACAGTGATTTTCAGTGCACATAATCCATACCTGGCAGACCAGGAATTCCTTCAGAGCCATCACGACCTGAGGGACCTTGCACACCAACATCTCCTTTTTCTCCCCTCAGACCTATTCTTCCTTGAACTCCTAAGGCAAAATTTCATTTAAAAATATTAAAAACCAACATCTTAGAATATATGTTTTATGCAAAATTTAAGATTTTATTACTCTTAGAGCCAATGAAACAGAGGTAGAGCATAGGATTTTTGCCCTGTGAACACACTTAAGCAAGACAAAAGCCAAAAGCTCACAGTTAGTGCCTTCTGCATTTTTGATGTGGAGACTGAAGGAATTTTCTGACAACTTCCATAGGAAGATATAGACACATAAAGTCAGAGAGCATTAAACATGTACAACTCATATACACATTAATTTTGCAAATAAAGAGGTTCTTCTGACAGTCAAGTGTTCCTGGGCAGACTCAATGTCTTTGCAATCCAACATCTAGTTGGGAACTGCACTTTGCTCACAGGATACTGAATATGTGGAAACATGAATGCACAGCATATATGTATAAAAGCCTCCTAGTACTACTAACACATTACTGCTGGTCTAGCCTTAAAACAAAAGCTTTATAAAGGAATATGGACTTGTTAAAATAGAAATAAATATTCAGGGCAATATCCAACTGTCCCATAAATAGCAGCAGAGTCTGTTTCATGGAATCATAGATTCAACCAGGTTGGAAAAGAAGTGTAAGAATCTCAAGTCCAACCCTACTGTGATTACTAGACCATGGCAGTAAGTGCCACATCCAGTCTCATCTAAAAAACCTCCAGGGATGGTGAATCCACCACCTCCCTGGGCAGCACATTCCAATGCCTGAGCACTCTCCCTGTAAAAAATTTCTTCCTAATATCCAACCTAAACCTCCCCTAGTAGAGCTGGAGTCTGTGCCCTCTTGTCCTGCTGCTGGTTGCCTGGGAGAAGAGACCTGACTCCAACCTCCTGTCAGGGAGTTTGTTTTCAGTGTTTTAGAGTCTGCTCAATCTGCAAACCAGATGAGAACCCTGACTAGTCTGGAATGCCAGAAAAATGAAAATGAATGTATACCTTTTAAACCTTGTTCTCCTTTATCCCCAATAGCAACCAAGGTCTCAGATGGTCCAGGAAAACCTTTATCACCTGAATCGCCTTTTGCTCCAAGAAACCCTTTTCTTCCCTTTATTCCTGGAAAGCCAGAAGAACCTGCAAGAAAATGCAATGAAATTTCCTGAAGAACCCTGACTAGACCATAGCACAAAGGAAGCAATGCCTTCCAGGGCAATTGTGATTTGAAATCAACAACCTAAACTAGCCTCTTAACTCCTCCAATCATCAACAAAACACATATGAGTACAGATTATGGCAAGAGATGGTAATGATTTTTTATACTGAATATACATATGATTTTAGATCTGTTGGATAGATGATGTAATGGTATTGATACGGGATGGAAAAAATAGAGCAAAAACCCTCTCTTCTTTACTTAGCAAATCACTAGCCACTTTTACAAATACCAATAAAACAGAACAGGTAGCAAGTCAAAACTGGAAAAAAACCCAAAATATGTCATTCAGTCTACAGACTCTACCTACACAGAAGACAAAAATTTACCAAGACCCAAAGAAATTCCAGGATGACGTGTACTCGGGAATGGTAACACACATCAACATGGATCACAAGAGTAACTTCAGCATAGAAGTTCCTATTTTCTGAGCAGTACTGAAGGCAGATACAAGGGTCACTTGCCTCTGATACCCGGGCTGCCTGCTCTTCCAGCCATGCCCAGGGGTCCAGGAACTCCTAACAAGCCCATTATACCTGGCTCTCCCCTTGAGCCTGTGGAATTTAAACAACAGGAATATATTTGTTAGTATTTCATCTGTTGAAGAGAACATGACTTCAGAAAATTACACACGCCTGTCATTTCAGTGCTTAGTTCCTTATTTTAGTTTTTTCTCCATGTCTGTAGCTGTCCAAGCCACTTTTCCTGTCTTTAACCACAGCACCAGGACTTACAACCCCCAAACTACCTAAAATCAGTAGCTGCAACGGTTTCTCTCAATGAATGAAACAACTGACAGTAAAGCTAATGTATCTGAGATATCCACACAGGGATGGGAGATCTTCCCTGAGATGTATGGGAAAGATATTCCATTCTGGCTCAGGAGTTGAAGTCCAGCTGGGACAGGACAACTCCCCTCAAATGACATCAGAAGTCAACGTTTGTATAATTGAGTCAAGTGCTACATGTTTATCATAAATTTTATAGATTCTTTATAGTAAAATGTATGTACCAACTCCTTCCCACAGGATAATAAAGGATTTGATACTAAGGAAAAATCTTTGTTAGAAATAAGAAGCATTACATGACTGATTTTTTTTTTTTTTTGTATTCTTCAAATCAAATTTGAACACACTTCTAGAAAAAAAAACCAACCCAAAAATCAGTGATTATTTACCTTACTGAAAGTTTGCTCTGGTTAGTGACAGAGCTTGATCTGACTCAAGTCAGTCAGACTCAATATATGAACTTGCTTTTTAAGACGAAGAAGATGGCATTACAAACCATGGGTTTGAAAAGGGATGCAGAGTAAGTAACAAGCACTTTACACTTCCATTACACTGGGGAGTTGCTCTGAATGTTAACTACTTCATGTCCTACTGCAAAGAAAATTTTGTACAAAAAACAATGCAAAACTTTTCTCAGAAGACTGTACAGAAAATTCCATACTGTTTCACAAGGGCTTCAAAATATACTTGTCAATTAAGGGAGGATGATGATTTATTAGTTTTCCATATAGATCTCAAAGAGATTTGAAAGCTGTTGATGGAAAAACATTCCAGCATCTTCAGTCTTGAAAAACATCACTGACACCTTTTTGCAGACTGACTTAATTGCTATGTCAAAACAAGTGTTTGGGCAATCCTTACCTGGCACACCAGAGATTCCTGGTCTTCCAGACTGCCCCTTGGGACCAGGTAATCCTGTATTTCCCTGGAGACCTATTAATCCAGGCTCCCCAGGCTTTCCGTAGATTCCTGGGATACTCAAACCAGGAGGACCCAGTTTTCCTTTCGAACCTTGTGAACCTCTTCCTCCTAAGAAAAATGCATGACAGCATAGTGTGGTACATCTATGCGAAAAATCAACCTTCATCTCTGTCTTCAAACTCTTCTTGAGCTCTGCCTGTTTGAGGGCTAAACATTAGGTTAGACCATATACACATTCAGAGTCTTATAAGGGCTGTATATTGGGTTTTTTTAAAAGGGTAAGGGAAGGCAAGAGTAGACAGTTCCTTCTCAGAAAAAAAGAAAAAGATCCACACATGAAAACCCCACCAATTCTGCATTCATTCTCTAAAAAAAAATCCCAACTAAAACCCCAAAAATCTTTTGAGATTATATATAGGAGGACAGTGCTGCATACCTGAGTGTGTTTCTTTTGAGACAAAAATCATATGCAGGTACTTTTGGGACATTAAACTGTTTTCCTGCCTAGCTGAGCTCTTCCCTTCTTTTATTTCTTTATCACACTGCACCACAGAATCTAAGTTCAGTCCCACAGGGGAGGTATGCCTGAAATATCCTTTTTCCTGTGGAATTTGGGTTAGTTTGTGATTACTCTTTATACTGTACAACAGAATCTGAATCTCAATCCATCTTCATCAGTGCATGTGCTTCCTCCCACCTGCAGAAAGAGCGTTTTTGAAATGGGTTTATATCTGCCTGAATACCTATAACCAACATCCAGGAACAACTTCAGCTCCCTCAGGCCACTGGAAGAAACAAAACCAGGACTCACCCAGCCAAATGGCACTTTAGGTTCAGAAGGTCCTACCTGGTGGGCCTGTAGCTCCTTGGCCACCTGGCAAACCTGGCAGGCCAATAAGACATTCAGCAGGTTTCCCTGGAAAACCTGGATCTCCAGGAACTCCAGGTGGGCCACGATCTCCTAAAAGAAAGGAGACTGGAGTCACAATTATATTTAGCAGAAGTTTCAGGCTTTGAGTGAGCATCTTTTGGCTTGGCTTTCCTTACAATAACCTGCTGTGCTCCCTGAGCTTCTTTGACAACATTACCTCTTAGGCCATCGGCACCATCATGTCCAGGATGTCCTGAGAGGCCTGGGAGGCCTGGAAGTCCATCTTCACCTTTTGAGCCAGGAATACCATGACCTCCTGGTGAGCCCAATCTACCTGGCTCTCCAGGAATAATCATGCCTGGGTCACCCTGCAACACAGACAGAAATGTAAATGATGCTTTGAAAATCTGCCAAAATATTTTCTCTGCTGTGTGAAAAATTAACTTATTTTATCAGGGTCATTCTCTTTATTCCCTGTGGATGTTTCATATTCTAATTTCTAATGGCTTGGCTTCAGCAGACCACTGGATGTTCCCTACTGACCAGCTGCAGGTTCCATACCAGAGCAGTAATTTACCTACACAGCTTTTTAACTTTGCCTCCTAACTTGAAGAAGCTGCTATTGAGCAATGAAAGACACTTCCCTCCATTTGGTCTTTCCTGCACTGGGTTGCTTTCTGTAGCTGTGAAAAGCTTTGGACCTCTACCTGAAAAATCTGGTTGAAGTTTTTGCAAACAGAGCTTTTCCTTTCTTTTTGTATGACAGTCATATTTCTATCAAGGGAGCCAGAGAGGGACTCTGTGTTAGGAACTGCAGTGATAAGACAAGGGGCAATGGATTCAAGTTGAAGGAGGGGAAGTCTAGGTTGGATGTGAGGAAAAAGCTTTTTGCTATGAGGGTGGTGAGACACTGGCACAGGTTGCCCAGGCACGTGGTGGCTGCCTCAACCCTGGTGGTGTTCATAGCCAGGTTGGATGAGCCTTGAGCAACCTGATCTAGTGAGGAGGTGTCCCTGCCCAGGGCAGGGGGGTGGGACTAGATGATCTTAAATCCTATGATTCTATGACTTCTGGAAAAGTCTGTGCTGGATTTCTGTCCAAACCTTTTCTCCTGGTTGTCCTAGGTTTCCAGCCCGGCCTGGATCTCCAATCTTTCCTTCACAACCTGGTGATCCTCTGCCTCCTGCAAGTCCTTTATCTCCTGCAAAAGGAATCAATATGCAGTGCAAATGCTATGATTATCACTTTATTCTACAGCTGGGTATTTGTAAGGATGCAGTTCTGAGCCTCTGACACTAAAGCAGCTACATGAGCTGAGACAGCATCGTTATGTTAGAGCTGATGTGACACACATTGTTCCTTAGATACTCACTCAGTGTTGACTGGGAGACTGATGACTTGCTTCAAATCAGTTATTTAACACAGGATTCCTTTTTTCAAAGTAGAGCTATTCTGATGTCAGTTCCCTGTGCTTTCCTTGAACAAGCAGCTTGGTGGTAGTATTACTATAAGAGCTTTTACTCCTCCCTCCTGTCCTTACAGAATTACGGTAAATTCTTACTATTCCTAGTGTTCCAAGGGTTGACTTTGCATGGGGAATGGCCAAATTTGCAGTATGCACACACTAGAGCAGGTATTGCACTGCACACAACCAAAACTGATTAAAAATAAAGCACTGACAGTTTATACAGCTCTGTCTCTGGAACACATAGCCAGGTAAAGAAAACACATCTGAAGTCACTGTGGCAGTTCTCCACCTGTTTGGGCAATATTCCAGCAAGCAACAATGTCTTTTAAAATATTTTTCTACTGTCAGCTTTGATACTTGATACTTTGAAACACTCCAAAATATTTCAAACTTCCCATTTCTAAGACTTAAGGCAGGAAATTACAAGAATGCTAAAAACACTGACCTGTCTGACAAATATGCATTGATTTATTGGTTTTAACTTGCTAATTCTTTTTAAGGTGTACTTAAGAAAAAAAAAAAAAAAGATTTTTTTTTTTGGTTTTGCTGTTGATTGAAGAAGATCAAAAAGGCTATTTTACCTTTTGGACCAGGGTTTCCAGGAAAGCCAAGCCCTGGAAATCCTGTGTCACCTGTTGGCCCTAAATGTCCTGAATCACCTGGCTGACCTCTTGCTCCAACTCTACCTGTACAAAGAAAAGAAACAAGCTATGAAGTAACTTCCCACAGAACATCAACTTGTAAGATTATTATTACAGCTTATTAAGATTACAGTTTATTATTATTAGGACACCACTGTAGATTCTATTAGAACTTAGACAATATTTCTCCTCCACTGCAGGTTTTCACAGTTAAAATACTGATTGCATTCACAGTATCAAAGGAGGCATGAGGCTGTGAGCTAAGATTTATGCAATCTGACCAAATTCCAGACTCCTAGGAACTGCTACACACAGATACAAATCTTCCACTTGTTGTAAGGATACAAAAACATATAGGGGTGAGGCTTAAAACAGAAGCAACTATAATACCATAAGCTACCATAAAGCTGTCAAAAAAATTCCTATGCCCTTCAGAGCTGTTTTAAGGACTATTGTTCTACAAAACCTAAGCAAAGTTGCCTTATGGTTAGCCTCACTGTCACTTACTGTCCTTCAGTCCATTCAAAAATTCTACAAAAAACACCAGCAACCAGAACAATCCCCACTAGAATCTAAGTCCAAAACCCACCCAAAAAATAAAACTCAGGTTCTTATAGTTCAGTGGTCAGTAACAGTCGTGTCAAAAAAGGAACCAAGAAACTTGGTAATACTGTTGCTTTTGGACTGTGCCTCTGCAAAGCAAGAGCAGGACCAAGGCCTTTGGGAAGCTAAAGAATGGTTTAACCTAATTTTGTTTCTTCTGTTTTGAAGGTTGAAGCAGTCCCAGCATAATCAATAAAGTGCTTTTGTCAAAATGATGCCAGAGACACCTTCCTGGATATACAAACTGCAGCATATACACCAAGTGTTTCTGGTTCTTGGAGGAAGCAACTCAAAGCACAGGACTGCTTGGAATCTCTGCCACGCTGCACACCATGGACATGGTCCTGTGTGCCCTTCCTGTTCACATCCATTCCCACCAGTTTTCTACAATAGGAAGGTTACAGCTAATTCCATAATATTTGTACCACAGAAATCCTTTCTGTACTTCTTTCAAAGCAACCAAATAGTTTTACTTGACCAGAGCTGGGAGAGAAATTGCAGTGAGTTTTTCTCTGATTTTTCCTGTAGGTCATGCAGAAGCACTCACCAGGCACTCCTGGGGGGCCTGGTAAACCATCTGGTCCTTGAGGTCCTGGCAGCGCAGGTAATGGAGTTGCCCTGCTTGTCTCTCCCTTCAGACCTTCAGCAAACACATAATCCAATATTACAAAGTCTGATAGTTTGGTAAGATGTAATCCTGAGCATTAAAAAATATCAGTGCTCATTCTACTTCTGCAGTTAGCATGTTTCTGAAACTCCAACAGGCTCTGAAAAGCCTTCAGACCCTGCCTTTATAAAGAAACAGAAGTTTACTGACACCAAGCCCACCTGCAGTCTAGTGGAGACCCAGAAAAGGAAGCACAAAGTCACTAGGAAAATGATGCAGCTCAGAAACACTTCATCTGCAACTCCATGTCATAAGGACACAATGGGCATTGTCTCTAAGCAGCCTGGACTATACCTGCTGTCCAGATGAGCTCCTCCAGATTTTGCTTGCCTGTAAATTCACACACTGGCATGTTTTCAGCACTCAAAAATTATCATGCTCTTCATATTTTACCCTGCTGACTTAGCTCACACTAATGATGATGACTGGATGCATATTTCAAGATTTTCTTTTACCATGAGGACAGTCAGGCACTGGAACAGGTTGCCCACAGATAATGTGCTTTGTCCTTGGAGGCTTTCAAGGACGAACTTGAGTAACTTGGCCTGATCTCATAGATGTCCCTGCTCTGAGGAAGAGTTTGGACTAAAGTACACACAGAGTCCCTTCCAACCTCAATTATCACCCTAAGACTTTTGCTATTATCCTCAGTGGGACCAAAATTGGAACAATGCTGTGGAAAACTCACAGCAAGGAAAAGTTTCTTGTGTTTCATCAACTACATCTTTGACTTCAACCTATCTCTGCAATTTTAATCAAGTACACTTGAATGTGGTAAAATAGGAAGTTACAAACCAGCTGCTCCAGGTAATCCAGGTGGACCAGGTATTCCTTTAGAGCCTTTAAAACCTCTGATGCCTTGTGGTCCATATCCTGGCAGTCCAGGAAGTCCCATTTCTCCAGGAGGCCCAAGTCTCCCAGGTAATCCAGGCAGTCCTCGATCTCCTTTGGAACCAGCCAATCCCTAAGGATTACACATGTATACCAAGCATTACTTGCTTTCCACACCATAACAAAATGCCCAACTCCCTGACTAGAACCTTGGATTATTTTAGTAACAGAGTAAGTCTGCTAATTTTAGAGAATTTTTTCCTCCAATTTACTTGTGATTAAATGCATATAAACTTTAACATTATTGGCTACAAATAGAAGGCTAATAAGAGGGAAATATTACAAACAAATACAACAGGCTGATTTTATTTTCCACCGCTGTACACTTTTTTTTCTGTTTTAAAAACACATTTGGCAAAAAAAACCCAACCCACCTCAGCTCTGATTCTCCTTGAGTACTGTAGAGTCAGATTTAGAGACAGTTATATCTGAACCACATTAACAGTCTCTCAGCCAACACAACACAACAATACTTGTTACTTTTTGTTCCTGTTGATCTCTGCTCTAAGGATTCTAGTTTTATGGTCAGTCCTCACAGCTTTTGTGGTATCTCTTAGTGCTAACTGAAGATTAACCCCTAAAGACTGACCAGGAACTGCTGGCATTATTAAGCATTATAGGTAGTCAGGAAAATGATATTTTAAAAAAAGATCTTATTCTTCATAGGAATCCAACACAAGGCTCCATTGTAAATATCCAAACTAACACTCCAATGGGCTGCTGAGGTTTCCCAACAATGTGTACCTACATTAGTCTCATCTCTCTCTGGTACTACATAATAAAATTTCCTCTCATTCTCTCACACATACTGGTTGTTACAGTTGAGGATAGTTGATATATTTGGTAGTCAGGTAGGGGATATTCAGTTGGAATATCTGCATAGATTAAACAGAGTGTTGTACAAGGTAAAATATTGATTTAGGTTCTAATGGCCTCTATATTAATTGCAGCCAGTGCAAACTCACCTCTTCACCTTTAGAACCCTTGGATCCTTTGGCACCAGGTCTTCCCAGATATCCACTTGAACCTCTTCTTCCTTGGTCTCCCCTGGCTCCTGGATCTCCTCTCTCACCTCTTGGCCCTTCTGGATGCACATATCCTGGCTCACCTTTTGATCCTTTATATCCTTGATCTCCTCTAAAGCCTGGAGGTCCCTGGAACAAAGTAGTCAAAAGAGTTTCAGTGCTGGATATATGTCAGCTGGTTTTTCTTTATTCTCATCTTTATTCACTGTAATGGTACACTTCAACGAACAGGGTTTGGGGGTTTGTTTGCTTGCTTGTTTGTTTTTGGTTTGAACAAGGTTTGAGTTTTTGGTTGGTTGGTTGGTTGTTTTTGGTTTGAACAGGGTTTTGGGTTTTGGTTTGGTTGTCTATTTGTTGTTTTTTTCTGTTTGTTATTCTTTTTCTCCTGCCTTTAGTCCTTTAGGACCTAATTATCATTTCATTTATGCTACTACAAGCAGGAATAATACAGGATAATATAATGGATAAGACTGTGGCACAAAAAGGACAAGAAAGTACCTTAAAACCTTATTAGAGATTTCTCCTCCACATGTCAGTATCTCTTTGGGGACACTCTAAGTGCCACAGTTGTCTCTGTTCATAGTTAACTTCTCTCTCTTCTTTCCCCTACAGGAAACATAGTGGATACTCTATCCTAGCCAAACCCAGTAGAACCTGAAAACACAGTGGGCTCTAGTGATCTTGGGCTCAAGAATTCTTGGGAGCCTCCTGGAAAAGGCTGTCAGCAGACTCATTCTCCATCTGCACAGCAACCACCACAGTGAGTATTTGTGCATGGCATTTCTTTGTCAGGAAGCACTGACTATAACTTCCCATAAATAAGCTACAAATGGTGTGTCTGTGGTAGTGTCAGCCTTCCCTCCTTACAACATTTCCCAAAAGAGAATGCCCTTCACACCCCTAAGATCACAGCACTTCTACATAGGCTTTACAGCTGCTGCTGTGATTATAGAGTTACACAGAGGAACAGAAGTTACCTGTAAGGTATCCATACCCAGCAGAATGGGCAGTCTAACCATCATGAAATGCAGCACAACTTAAATCACACAGGTACTTACCTGCCTCACTGCGTGGGCTGAATTTTTTGCTGTACTGAGCAAACCAGGCTCATGTGAAGGTAGGTCAGCCATACATTACAGGCTCTACCTCACCTCCCATGCAGACACGGTCATTGCTACAGGAAAAAACCTGCTGAGATCAGCCAGTATGACACTGCAGGTTACACTAGCCATGAGGTTTCTATGGAATAATTCTGGTGGGATCTGAAAATTAATCTGAAATCCAAAGTCTTACATGAGGCCCTGGAAACCCTGGTGCTCCTGGAGAACCTGGAGAACCTTTTGGACCTGTTATTCCTTCTCTACCTGCAAAAGAAACAGTATATTTTGTGAAGAAAAATGGATTTTGACAAGCTGCAATTATCACACCCAGCTCTGAATGTTTCTGCTTGTTACATGGACTGCACCATCACAGACTGACCTGACTTCAGGCTGCACCTAAGCCTATTAGCACTCTGACTTCACCTCTTTTAGGGCTTGTGCTCACATAAGCAGATGGAGCTGCATCAAGTTCTCACACTCCTCACCACCTCAGGGCTGGTTCAAGGACTGCATGCTGCAGACATGCCCACACCTGATTCTCATGCTAAAAGCAATCACTGGCATTGCCTACTCTCCTGTTAGGAACAAGAAGATAATTTACCCGGCATGCCATCCTGACCACGAGGCCCAGGAGAACCAGGAAGGCCAGGTATTCCCGGAATATAGCTGCAATCCGTGCACGCACAGGCATCATCACCTGGAATGAACATCATTCATTAGTTGTTCCACAGCATGACATTCTCAAGCTGAACTCATGTGCTGCATAGTTTGTTAGGCAGGATGGCTCTGTGTTAGGAGCTGCAGTGACAGGACAAGGGGTAATGGGTTCAAATTGAAGGAGAGGATATTAGGATAAAGTTTTTCCCTGTTCTGGTGGTGAGACACTGACCCAGGTTGCCCAGGGAGGCTGTGGCTGCCCCAACCCTGGCAGTGTTCACAGCCAGGTTGGATGAGCCTTGAGCAACCTGCTCTAGTGGGAGGTGTCCCTGCTCAGGGACACCTAAGCTCCATTCTAACCCCTAAAATCCTATGAATCTATGATTTTTGGCCAGAGAGTGGTAGAATCTTGGCCTTAGTTTTGTTGGACAATCACTTTCAACACAGTACTGTGGTCAGACAGTGAGTTTTAATGACATTTAATTGAAAAGGCAATAATTCAGTTCAAATCTCTTGATGTTTTCAAGTCAAGTTTTAGTAAACAATTTGGATACAGTCACTCTACTGATAAGCCAAATTCTCTTCAAAGAAGAAAGGGACATACACTTCAAACTGACATGGCTCTAACAGCCAGGGTCACTCTAATGGTTCGCAAATGGCAAAGAGATCCAGCAGCTCCTGTGGATCAAATTGGTGGAAGCAACCTTCTTTCAGAGACCAACTGTTAGCACTGGACACAGCAAGAGGGAGTACATAACCCTCCCAATCTGTAATCTCTGTTCCAGAGATTTGTTCCCTGCTCCAGGGCTGCACAACTGGTGTGCAGTGCTGGCACACTGATGTTTTATGTACAGGAAGGAAGTCATCTTGCTATCCCTAATAAATTTTCTTGAATTTCTGAACTCATAAAATGTCTTACGAGGTAAATTAAATTAGAAGTATCCAAAGATCCATGAAGATTACTGGAATGTACCATCCACTTCTGAGCGACAGTTTGCTGCAACTGACCTTTGATGCCAGTATCTCCTGGAGGTCCTGGAGGTCCTGCACAGCCTGGCTCTCCAGGAAGTCCTGGTAGGCCTTTTCTAAATGTTACTGTACCTGTTAATGAAACAAGAATGGCACCATTACATCAGCAGATTATTCAGACAATTCCCTAGTTGCTATCAGAGAAAAAAGTTGTAGGGATCAGCTGGAGGCAGTATCTGATCCTTTAGGTCCATTTCAACTTGAGATACTCTATGATTCAGTTAAAAGAGAGAACTACTTGTAACAATCCCAAACTAACTAGAAGTTCTTGAGGATAAATATGGCAATGCCAAAGAAAACGTCAGCAGATAACTGGATCCATCTATCCAGTCTTTAAAAAGAACAGTCCCTTCTGGGGAAAGTACTTCCATTTCATGTGAAGCAACAGGAACATGTGTCTTTCTTTAATCACAAATGGAAGGTCAAGTTTATTAAGCCTAAATTATCAATGCTGTTCATTTATCTTTCACATAATTATTCTGCTGCATTTGCTATTACTTTACAAAACCAGAACATGCATCCATCTCTTCCTAAGATAATATATTGGGGGGATAGATTTTTTTTTTCAAGAGATAAAGGAGTAGAACCACATTGATATTGTATCAGAAAAACCTGTTTTGGCCATACCTCATATAATACAGGAGAAATATTTATTTCAGATTAACTCCTTCTTAATTTAGTTTCACAGACATACTACAGCTTTTTCAAGAATTAATTTTAAGGACAGATTTTCTTTCATTAGCCTTTCTTGGTTTTATGTAGCATGTTTTCATAGCCACAGTTATAAAAAAAGGTGAGAAATCTTTATAATGGGAAGTCATTGTATCTTTCCAGAGCAGCTCATTAGCAATGGAGCACAGACCTTCACCACATATATGTTTTCATGATTATCCCAAAACAAAACTTCCAAAGAGAATTTATATTCAATCACATCACTCAAAATGCACTTTACAAGTACTGTGTTTATATAATCTCCTACATTAGGTACTGGAGTGACTCTGGATTTGTTCTTGCTCATGATAACCTCACCTGGTTCTCCTGGAGGACCTGGTAATCCAGCAGAACCAGGTCTGCCAGTAACACCAGGCAGTCCTGGAGGGCCTACGATACACAGCCCAGTTTGTCCTTTCTCTCCTTTTGTTCCTTTTGGCCCAGGAAATCCTGGGGGACCTCTCAGACCAGGCCTTGACACACCTAACCAAAGAGGAAAAAACACAAAGATAGAGTTAAAGAAGAAATGGCATTTCAAAGCAAAGCAATTACTCGACAGGATGAATGAGAGACAAACATACTGAGCTCAACCCACAAACCTGTTTTATCTTGTATTAAATACAATGAGCATATAAAGACATTTTAAAATTATCTTTCACCTAAGCACTTGGCCCATCAAAGTTTTTGGGTGACGATATTTTGGGTGACACTCAGTGATATGTTTAAAGTCATCTGAAATTGAGGTCTCATAAAGCTGATTCAGTGTACCAGGCAGGAAGAACAATATACTTTATTCTTGGTACTGGACACATACCTGGTCTACCAGCACCTCCAGGAGGACCCTGGGGACCTGCAAAAAGAACATAATACAATTGGAGTTAAACCACTACAAAGTCACTGTTCAATAATATTGACTACAAACTTTGAACTTCAGCATTTTAAGGCAATTTTATCTTTTAAGAATTTGGTTCTGCTGAGCAGGGATCTACTACTCCTGCAACTGTTGCATACTGACAATCCTCACTGAAATCTGCTAAAATATGGATGTTTCCAGTAGGTGGGAATAGGATCTACTACATTTACCTTAGGTGGGATTGCATTCAGTTGTCTCAGAGTGACTTACAGACCTGAAAATTTGCTTCTTTCTGCCACTGTTACTGAGTTTAGTAAATACATCACCTCCTAACAATGCACTGATATCTTTGTAAAGCTCAGCTTTCCTGTGGTCATCCCTTGGAAATATGTAAGTTGATTTATAACAGCAAAGTGTACCCACTGAATATAACACAATCACTTGGATACATAAACATTAACAAAACTAGAACACCAAAACACGGAAGGCTGGATGAGTATGAGATAAAGCCTACAAGATGCTGCCTCAGAGTTCATCCCACAAGTCCTTGCTATATTGTGATACAGCTCAAATAATAAATCAGGACATTTTAATTTGATACCATGGCCAAAATAAATGAAACGAAAGTGTGCAAACCATTATTTTGGAACTACAGGCAATAAAAATCAGATATGACAAAGTATGAAAGCTCCAAAAAATTTAAAGAAAACAGAAAGAAGTGCATGGCCTTTTTAACAGGAGATGTACAGTCCTGGTGGCTTGTCTATGCCATATACAAATAATGTGCTGATGCAACAGTGCACTAAGGTCATGAGACAGGATGTCAGTGAGCTTAGGTGCTCAACTTAGCTATCTTTGCAAAACAGTGTTCCAGCTTCATTATTTTTCAGAGGAAATATGGCCATAAACCAAAGTCTAAGGATACATTTCAGTTCTGCAGTTTAACAGGACTTCAGGAAATACTCAACAGGTTGCTGAGTGCTCAAAACCAGTTTGCAACAAGCCCTTAGAGCAGACAATGCTTGCTAAAATTTCTGGTTTTGATGTCCCACTCACCAGGAAT
>NW_008658671.1:37647-45222 GCF_000695815.1 Acanthisitta chloris
GTCCTTCATCTCCCTTTTCACCAACCCCATAATCATAGTACTCCGTCTTAAGAGAAAGGTGGTAAGAAAAGGAGGAGTTGTAAGAATGAAGAGGGAAGCACAGTACCTCATCCTGAACATCTGGTTAGAACAAGGTTACGATCTCATCCATAATTTTCAAGTTTTAACACCACAAGACTTTGCTAATCACATGGTAATTATAAGCAACCAGAAATGAAGTAATGGCTATACACAGACAGTGCCAAGAGAGCTGTACAAATGGATGGGGCTGAGATTTCAGCTCAGTTCCCCAACACTCAGAGAACACCTCTGCCTGCAGATGCAATTCTACAGGCAAGGGTAAATTGGAGACTCCATCACAAATATGATCATAGCCATGAAATAGAAAATATTCTTGAAAGGAACCTTTAGGATCACTTAGTCTGTTCCATTGGCTCAAAGCAGCATCAGCTATATCTAGATTACTTTTTTAGATAATCATACATGAATACAGACAAAAATCAACTACTTAAAATCACATGAGTTTGAAAGTCATCACTGTAAAAACACTTATTAAAATTTAATATTAGGATGTTTCAAAGTTTCTACAAATGACAGGCAAAATCAAAAGGCAATTTTCTGTAACTAGTTTAGAAAAATGATATGAAGAGAGAATTTACACTTACTCGACCACAAGCACCAGGTGGACCAGTGTTTCCTTTCAGCCCCTTTATGAGAGGACAGAGATGGGTTTGTTTATTAAAAACAACACATGGCATGACATTTTCCCACTGTTACTTCAGCACATTAGTCATAACACTGAAGAACTTCTGCTCCTGACCAGTCCATCCCCACACCACCTCTGTTCCTTACACAGCTTTTCAGCCACATGCACTGAAAGCTACAGGAACAGCAGATCTAGCTGGACACCATTTCAAACATAAGGTCTGCTTCAGATGATCCATTCCCTATTCCATGATATCATTACTTGTCATGTGTTTGGTGAAGTAAAACATGTTGCATACACAATGATATATAAAATTATATAATAACCCCCAAACATACCTCATCCTTATCTGCAAAAGCAACAACAAAAACACTGGGCAATACCTTAGCTCCTTGCCTTCCAGCCAGTCCTGGTTTGCCCTGCTCACCCTTTTGTCCCTGCAGGTGACAGTACACAATGTTGTGAGAATTAATCCTTTAGCATTGACATCAGTAATCACTAAAAGGTAAAGCTTTAATCTTTCACAGTGATGACAAGGTGAACACGACTTCCTCAGGGGATGAAATCTCAGTGAAAGACTCAGTTTGATGCCCATGTCTCTAGGAACTGCCACAGTTCTCTCATTCAAACCTGCCTTTATTACAGCACACTCCAACACCCCCAAGGTGGAGACAATCTGGATAGCACAAGTGTAGGATACTCTGATTTGTTCTCCTTCTGCAAAGTCTTTCTGAAAGGGGAGAAACTGAACACAATGGGAGACTCACACTCAACAACCCTCGCCCAGAAGTTGGTCAGGCTGTGTGATGGTGCTGATCTCAAGAGGTGTCAGCCAGACCAGGAGGGAAAACAGTGCAGGCTGCTGCTAAGGCCTTCTACAAGTGTATACACACAAGGCAAAGGGACTTCTCAGAGGCTTTTGCAGTTGAATGCACTGCTAGTTAGTAAAGCTGAAATGGGAACAGAGCAATGACATGTCTTGGTCATGACAGAAGGTTTTCTTTCTGTTAGCTGAGGCAGTAGAGCTTTGCAGTCTGTCATTCCATGTTCTTTGTCAGAATGGAATGTGTTTAGACTGCCTCTGAAGGTCGTTTCTGCATGACAAAGATGATGTTTTAGTAAGACACATGTGAAATGGGCTGCTCTGGCAGTAAGAATTTCGATAAGATATTTGTAAGGTCACTGTGACTCTAATGATGCGAAGTAAAGAAAAGATTTGATATTTAAACAACTGAATATAGTGCTTCAATTACATTTAAACAACTTGATTTTGTTTCAGGCCAAGGCAGCTCTGTCCCTGACAATAACTTTTCATTGTAAAGCAATGTCTTGGATTTTGGTCATCAAAAACTACTCATTTTTCTTCTCCATTTATGTCAATGGGAAGGTTTAACTCTTTTGCAAAAAATTCAGTGTGACTAAGCAGAATAAAACTCAGTAGAATTAAGTCTGCCTAACTTGGAGTGTGTCTCACGCTCTTCAGCCAGTCAGCAGCAAGCACCAGGCCTTTTTACTTTATACAGAAGCAACAACATTTCTAAACTGAGCTTCTCTCTTCTGCATAATCACATGGTGAGTCCCAAGGTCAGCTGTGTGAAAGGAAATGTTTGTGTATGCAAACACATTCTGCAATGAGAAAAAGCTGTGACAGGAAGACACAACCGTGATAAACAGATTATTAGAAAACATTTGAAGGCTTCCCTCATTACCGGTAAGCCTGGGGGACCTGGGGCACCTTCTTTTCCAGGTTTACCCTACAAAGGAAAAATGTAAAATAAAATCAAAACATTTAAAACCAGGGGTCATTGTATTCAAAGTGCACAGCAACTAGATTCTGTGCACTTAACTATATTCTAGGCATGAATTGTAATGAGCCATTAAGGTTGTTTATGAACTGTTTGAAATTTATTGCAGTCACAAAAAGTATGAGAAAAGTTACAAAAGCATCCACATTTGGGCTGAAGGAAATACTCAGTTTGAAAATTATTTTCCTTAATATTGCTTTCATAATGCATTTACAATCAAAATGTTTTGTTCAGAAAATGTCACAAACCATTCTATTCTGATTTATTTGGCTGTTTTAGGGTTCTTTCCTAAGAAAATTTGTTCTGAGTGGCACTGAAACAAAAACTGGGCAGCAATGCTAGTTCAAAGCTGCTTTTCAGACAAGACTAACTGTTTGTACATACCTCTGCTCCAGGTTCTCCTCGATCACCCTTTTCACTTTGAGAATCACCAGCTGGTCCCTGTAACAAACCCACGCTCAAGATACAAAGATTTTGAGACTCACATCTGCTAAATTAAGTATAACTTTTACAATTTTGGTATCTTTAGGAAAAGAAAGAATGAAGTACTTAGAATGCTATTAATACATATTCTATTCATTAGTTCTAGTCTAGCCATTGGGGGTTGGAATAACTAGTGTAAATTATGGAGTGTAAAGAGTAGCATTAACCAGGTGGTGCTGCCCTAATATCTGGATTTAAGGGAATAACTTCTGGTCACTTACTGAAAACCCCATTGGTCCTGGAAGTCCTCTTGATCCTTTTTCTCCTTTCTCTCCTTTCAAGTCCTATTACACAGAAAATAAGAATTTACTATGGTGTCTTGGATTTTTCTGTGCTCTTACACTACTGTGTACAAACAGGAAATCTTCATGTCACCAGGAAGCTTCTTTAAGCAGAGATGGTTCTATTTAACTGACTAAGAAACAGCAACTTCGTATCAGTACTCCTGCCCAAGTCTATGATGTTTGAAAGAGAAACTGGCTGTGCATGTATTTCTGAACATAGCAAGGTCAAAACAACCTACCTGTGAGTGCAGGCAAGGGGACTGCAGCAAATAGCCCCACAAAAGGCAGTAAAGTGCCAGAGAAAAACAACCTTAGTTGCTTCACTGGAGCTACAGTACCTCCAAAACATAAATGCAGGGGCTATTCCATGCCATCCCTGCCTCTGTGGGTGAAAGATTAGAATACTCTAGTGTGTAGCACCATTATGTATTGGGCCACATCCTAAAGTCACTGTAAAGCCAAAGTTTATGGACTGTCTATCACCTGGTTAGACTCATGCTCCAAATTATTTATGTAAGGAGTTTTGAGCAGTTTTAATGCTCAATGTCTCTGAAAAATTGCCATTCCCTCATTGTTAACTTTCACAGCAGTGTCTGGAGAGTGCTCCAGATGGTCCAGGCTTAATTTACACATGGGGAGCCGCTGTGCCTAAAAGCTGCCCCTTGCTTCTGCAATCTTTCTCTTCCCTCCTCAACACAGTCTTGATGCAAAATTCACTTTGTATTATAGTACAAAATGGAGAGGGAATTTCGTCAACTCCATGGATTAGGTGCAAATTCAGTAAGAAAAACAGAGTCAAGAACAGGTTGAAGACTTATCCTGTTAATAGGTGAATACTTAAAATTGTATCAACTGCTGCTGCTTAATTTCTAAGAACAAAATGCAAGAATTTTAATTCACAAAGCAATACTGAAAATGAAAGCTGAATCAGAATATTTCCTTTCTTCAGTACTTACTGCTTTTCCAACACTTTCCATGATTGCTCATGTTTCAGTAAAAACAATGAGAAAACAAACTATGAAACGTACATAAACATGTTTTAAGCTTTTATGAGACTCTGGTAGCTCAGAGTCCTGATGTTTTCAGCAACAAGGCACAGAGGTGAACACAGCTGTGGCTTTGATGGCCATTCGAAAATCCATGTTGATTTAGTGAAGCTGAAAGAGATTTACTCTTCCTGCACACAAAGATCCACAGCAGGTGAGTTACTAATGAGCATGTAGCATCCCAGTGGCATCATGCAGATGTGAACACACAGGTCTCAGCTGAGCTGGCTGTACAGATGTTCTAAGAAGAGCTCAGCATCTAAGTAAACAAGTCTGAAAAAATGTTTGGATGGGTGAAAGGGAATGCTAGCAGGACAATGGAGAAGAAGATGTCCTGTCCAAGTAAAACCTCATGAGATGACTTATCTGAATGTGATGTTTAACAATTTTACTACCGTCATGTTGTCTGGTCCACTCAATGTCACAATAACAGTTCCTGGTGGTCCAGGGGGTCCAGTTAACCCTGTGTCACCCTGGAAAGAAAAAAGAAAAATGGAGCAATTACAAGCAGTGTGTTTTGTTGTTTCAAATTACAGTTACTATTTCTCTTTGCTTGCTCTTTATCTTCCAAGAAAAAAAGGCATAGGGAAGACTTAAACAGAATCTAGAATAAATTTAAAATTCTAATATTTTTTGTTTGTAAGTTACGAAAATATTTTAACTCGAGTAAAAATATCTCCTTGATTGTACTTTTTCTCTCAATTTTATGTCAAGCAGTAAAACACATGAACTCTCTTTGGTGACATCCTCAAAGCTCCAGTTTGTGTATTACAGGAAGATCACAGAACTATAGTGCTGACAAATAAAACTGTCACATGTAATTAACTGAAAACATTAATGCTGCAGTGCACTTTTTCATTAAAGATCTTTCAGAACAGGCAAAGTCCTATATGTGACACACTATTTACTTCCCCAAACATTTCACCACAGCACATCAGAAAATGCAGAAAACAGAGACACAACTTATAAAACCCTGTAAGGTTTTTAGGGAATTACCTTTCTTCCTTTGGTTCCTATTACTTTCAGTCCCATAAGACCCTGTAAAAAAAAAATTCTCAAATGTAATTTTCTTTTCAATTTTAACAACACCTAGAAAATTAGTTAATTGATGTTACACATAATGGGAAGGTTTTGTTTTTATTACCAATCTGAGACTACCTTAGGTCCAGGAGGTCCTGCTTTCCCTGGCATGCCCTACAATAAAGGAAAAAAATAATCCTTAAAAAAATCACAATCTTCAGCATTGATACAAGTGTTCTGAGGTACCCAACTCTCACATGAGCTGTAGCACTATTTTTATTCTTTCTCCCACAGTTACAACTGCAGGTCACTGGGTGACAGACTGTCCATCTAGTCTACTTGCAAACCTATACATATAAACCTTTCTCAAAGTTATACACATTAGAATTTAAAGTGAATTAATGGGTAAACTTTTGAAAATTAATTTATGCTTATATGGACAAGGAGCTCTGTAAACACAGAAATTATCATGTGTACAAATAATTGAAAGAAACTGAAAAAAATACTCAGATGGGTGCAGAAGGACAAGGATTTTACATAGACAAGTGTCTAGACCTTGAGTAAGTCTGGGAGAGTCAGGTACTTGTGTTTGTGTAGTTCTATAGGGTTCAGAGAAAATCAATGGTTAAAGTAACAAGTAAGACATAAATTGATACTCACCAGAGGTCCTGGAGGGCCCTGTGGTCCCAGTTCCCCAGGATACCCTTGAGCACCCTGGGCACCCTGCACATTAAAAAAGAAACAGGAATAAATCTCCTGCAAGATTGTGAGCAAACCAGAGTGTTAAATTCAATGAACTGAATAACAAACAGAGGAGCAACACTATTTCTGGATTTCCTGTCCATGTCTCAGGATAACATAGAACTGTAATTCTTCCTCATTGTTTCACTTCTTGGCACATGTTTTGAAACATGAGAAAACATACCTGTTCTAAAACTAAATTATTCAGGAGGGACATTGAGGTGCTGGAGCAGGTCCAGAGAAGAGCACCAAGGCTGGTGAAGGGACTGGAGCACAAGTGCCATGAGGACAGGCTGAGGGAGCTGGGGGTGTTCAGCCTGGAGAAGAGGAGGCTCAGGGGAGACCTCATCACCCTCTACAACTCCCTGACAGGAGGTTGGAGTCAGGTGGGGGTTGGTCTCTTCTCCCAGGCAACCTCCTGTAACTCCTTTGAGAAATATGGACTCATAATCCATATAGTCCTATTAATAGCCCTAATAAGCCCTCAATCTTTCAAATATTCTATGCAATAAATCTTACACCGCAAAGCTTCATTTTCAAGAGAACGAAAAATTATGTTTTTTAATTTTCTTTTTAATTTAATACTCTGCTTATTGTAAGAGTCAAAGGAAATGTCAGTTCTGCCTCCTCCTATTAATGTCTGCTTTTCAAACACACTCCTGTGTGTCCCTTCTCTGGGTTAAGTGAAGGTGGCCTGTCCACCTTGGCCATGATATAGGTGGATGGACACATGTGATGAGAACTCAAATGGTTCCCACTGTGGTCAGTCCAGTGTCATATTCCTGTGGTTTCAGTGTCCAGATCGGTAGGGAAACAACAACAGACAACCATCCTCTGCATCAGGGTCTGGCAGGCCTTTCATGACCCTCCTCCTTCCAGGCAACTGCAGACAACCATCCAGTGCTGTCCCTGACCTCATGGGTCCCAGGAGTAATGACAGTACCACCCTGAAAGCAACTGTCAGACTCTACCCAGCTTCTCCACCCTGTGGGCAAGGGCTCGGTCACTTGTTCGCATGATGCGCCTGAGTTTGCTTCACTTTTAAAATATGGACCATACTGTCCTTTGTTAGTCCTTGAGAAGTTGTGCTGGTGTAATCTGTGCAATCTTACTTTATTGGGAATTTTGGCAGTTGGATTAGATGGCCATTTTATGTCCCTTCCAACTGAGCTATTCTATTTTATATGTAGGGGTAAACCCCTAAATCTATGACCAGTTTTTCTCCATATCTAAAGTAGTTTGTCTGCAAACTGACTTCCCTCTCTCACTTTACTAACACATAATGGAGACTCTTGGTACTGATGGCAAAATGAATTACTATTTTCTTAGCGTAGTCTGTTTTGTAAAGTCAGAAAAGAGACATATAATCTGATTAATACAGTATGTCAATTTTTTAAGACACAGAATTGTTTCTGGTTTAGAAATTAGTGACATAATTGTAAAAAGTACTATATTAAATAAAGAAAACACTTACATATAATACAAATATA
>NW_008658672.1:0-14183 GCF_000695815.1 Acanthisitta chloris
AAGGGAAGGGAAATTGATATTGGGAAACTTCTCTGAGTGGGATCAGTTTTAGTAAGGGAAAGGAGAGAGAGGGAAGGAAAAGAGGAGCTATAAGATGACAATCTTAAATCCTACAGTGTGATTCTAAGGCCACCTTCCAAGAATCTGTTAATTAATTTCCCCTTGTCAGCTAATCATTTGCCTTGCTTGGCTTTTACTTACATTTAAACTAGCTATTTTAAAGGGAAAGGCACCAAGGAACAAGAACCAAGTCATGCACAAAAGACCGCAGAGATCATAGTCAAATGGTAAACACAGGAATTCCTGGCTCCCATCATCATCCCTGTCTGTCTTTCTCAGCCATTACTTCTTGTTTCTATAAAATACAAAAATGTTCCTTTTATATTTAGAAACTCCACTACATGAAAGTGCTTAAAATTTAGGCCACTTTATTTCCTTGAGACTGAGCTAAATTTAAAGATGCTGTTTGACTTGTGTCACTGAAATATGCCCTTCAGAAACATGAAGACCACAATGAGTTTTTGGAAGCCCAAGAGGAAGAGCTCAGCACTAGCAGCAGCTGTGGGACATGGTCTCAGCTCACAGTGCTGTGTTCACTGAACCTTTCATTGAACCATGGAAAGTTTTGTCTTGTGAATTATAAAGAAGAGTATTAAGAAAATAAAAGAGAAGATGGTGATGTCAGGATGCAGGAAGTGGGGAAAAGACTTTTCATTCAGGTTTTCAAGTGGACGTTTGTGCTCTGCGTTGTTGAAATGCCAGTGAAGTTTGGAGGAGGAAGGAGGAATCATTGCTGCTCCTGTACTCTATATATCCCCTTCCATCTGCCACTAATCACAGAACCATAGAATTTAAGGGTTGGAATGGACCTTACAGATCATCTAGTCCCAACCCTCCCTGCCATGGGCAGGGACACTTCCTCACTAAATCAGGTTGCTCAAGGCCTCATCCAGCCTTGTTTTGAATACTGCCAGGGTTGGGGCAGCCACTATGCCCTGGGCAACCTGTGCCAATGTCTCACCACCCTCACAGGGAAAAACCTTTTTCTCACATCCAACCTAGACTTTCCCTCCTTCAGTTTGAACCTATTACCCCTTGTCCTATCACTGCAGTTGCTAACACAGAGTCCCTCTCCGGCTGCCTTGTGGGTCCTTTAGATATTAAAAAGTTGCTAAGAATTGAGAGCACAAAGAAGGACATACCAGTGGTCTGCAGCCCACAGCCAAAACGTGATCCTGGACTTCCTTGTAGTGGAGTTTCTAAATAATAATCAGCATCTAAATATAGCCATCTGCATTGACAGAAAGAATGAATTCTAATGAGAACTGTTGCATCTAATGTGCATCTAGTGAGTTTGCTCACATTCATCTGATGATATGTTCCTTCTATCAGAATTTCCATCCTTTCCACCAGTTTGAAACTATAAAGGATTCCTCTGAGACTATAGCAGCTTTCATTTACTCAATATTGTGATAAACTGTGTGCCCTCCAGCACCTGCATAACCTCCATGGTGGAGACCACAAAGCAGAGCATGGCTCAGCACAGCAGTTTTGTGAGATTTTTGCAGTGCATCAACATGGCAAGGATTGTGTTTTGACTGTGGACTGCAGACATCTGGGTTCTTCAAAAGGCAACTTTTGTTTTGTGCAAGGAATTATTTTGTCTGTCTATGCATAACATACTGTGTAGGCAATCGGGACCGGTTTGCCAGCAAGGTTTCCAGTGAGGAGAACAACCTTCTCAGGGAGTATATGCAAGAAATTAAGAATCCTAATGCAAAATCCACATTTTCCTTAAAGTGAATTCTGAGTCATTTGTGATCTTCACACGCGGTTTTCCAAGTTCCTCTTTCCACACACTGTTAACTCACTGAAAGAGGATATGAGGCCTCATATTGTAATATCTCTGTGTGTGTGCAAGATTCCTCACTTTGTTCCCACAGGCTCTGGTGAATGTATGCACAAAAGTAGCACAGCGATTCGTGCCAATTTCAATGGCAACCTAACTCTACACAAAGAAACGGTTAAATAATGAAGTCTGGGAGTAAACTCTGGCAGGAGACCCAACCTAATAATTCCACTTGGCAAGATTATCCATGCCAGCAAGGAAGGCTGACTTTCTAGTATAAACAATTAACTGTGGTGATAAAGGATCTACCACATACTATACTGCTGGCCAAGGAGGATGGGGGAAAGCATAACTGGTCAATGCCTGTCAATTAATTTGTTCTCTGCAGGTCAATTAGCTTTGGGATTTGATGGATTTGTTTTCTTTATTATAACGTAGGAGAACACACAGGAAAGGGAAAAATTAGTACCTCCTGTGTCTCAGCAATCAATTTTTTTTTTGCATGTAAGCTCTTCTGAGACTCAATGCAATATTTCATTTGCAGTAAGTGAACTTTATCTTCAAACAAAGAAAAATCCATGCAATATATTTAATAACTGATGTTCAGAAACAATAGCAGGCACTTTTCCACTGACATCTTGGCAAGGTAATGCATAAATGTGGACACTGGTGGAGGTTGCATATTGAATTATCCACTGACTTCTTAGGAAAAGGCCCTTCTTGATACTACAGTAACATCTCTCGTAATTATTTAATAAAGAGAAGGACTGATTCTTCTAAGAAGGAAAATTTAATCCATATTTTGTTGTTATGATCTTTCTAATGACTTTTGACAAATATTTAGTATCTGAACTACAGGATAGCTTCCTGATTTATAAAAGCCCCTTATTTTTGTTGGATTTTGTTGGATTATTTATACTTGTCCCTTGCCTGGTACATCCTCGCTGATATTATGTACTAGCCTAAGCACTTCCTACTTCCTACTCCTTAGTCTATACAATTGATTTCAAGCCTTTTGTAGCTCATTTGTACAAAGTTTACCTGCTTTTTCCTCTTTGGAATTTTGTATAATTATATAACAAGTTGGAAGCAATTGTCTTCAGAGGAGTGAGTTCTGGGAGAAATTAGGATGGAATATTAAAAACCAAGGTGCCATATAGTTCTGAGTTTATGCAAAGCATGATACAACACAGCACCTGTGGCATCAGGACATTGGATTCAGCAATGAGGAGGCTTTTAGTAGTTGTGTTCTATGCCCACTGTGTTACAGCACCTCATTTGGGACTCAGGATAAGAAGCTCCAAAGACACACCTGAAAGGTAATTTACCTAAAAAGGGACAGTCTATGATTCATAGAATCATAGAATCATAGTGTCTAGGGGTTGGAATGGACCTACAGGTCATCTAGTCCCAAACTCCTGCTATGGGCAAGGATACACCTCACTAGATCAGGTTGCTCAAGGCTTCATCCAGCCTGGCACTGAACAGTACCAAGGTCAGGGCAGCCACCGCCTCCCTGAGCAACCTGTGTCAGTGTCTCACCAACCTTAGAGTAAAAAGCTCTTTTCTAATATCAAACCTAAATTTCTTCTTCAATTTGAACAGATTACCCCTTGTCCTATCACTGCAGCTCCTAGCACAAAGTCCCTCTCTGGCTTCCATGTAGGCCCTTCACATATTGAAAAGTTGCTCTGAGGTCTTCATGAACTCTTCTCTTCTCCTGGCTGAACAGCCTCAACTCCCACAGCCTATCCTAATAGGGGAGACGCTCCGGTCCTCTTAGCAACTTCATGGCCTCCTCTGGACTTGCTCCAACAGTTCTGTGTCCTTCTGAGGTTGTGGACATCAGAATTGTGTGCACTCTTCCAGGTGGGTCTCATGAGAGCTGAGTAGAGGGGGAGAATCACCTCTTTTGACTTGCTGGCACATTCCTTTGGATGCAGCCCAGGATTCCATTTGCTTTCTGGGCTGAGCCTGAACTGCAGCACATGGGGAGCTTCTCATCCCCTGTCGCTCCCATGTCTTTCTCCTCACTGTTGGTTTCATCTACTTCTTTGCTCACAACTGTAATCAGGTTTTGCTCTAAACCTGAAAGAAAGACATTAGATGTTGCTCTGCTTTTAAAGAACATAGCAACAGAGATTCCAAGTCTTTTCTCCCATGTGCCTTCCAAAAGTACAGCATATCTGCCCATCTTGGCTGGTGCTGTGCGTCTCCACAGATGAGCTACACTCCACAGGAGCTCAAATCCTGTCTTTTCCCATTTTATTTTGGTTCAGGTGGAAACATAAAGTGTGTGACTTAATAAACCAACATTTTACACATTAGTTCATCAACAGAGTTCTACTGAGAGCCAAAGATTCCGAAACAAAATGTGCCTTGGGGCAGTCTAAATGTGAAATTGAATGGACGTCTGCTGCAGATAGCTTAACAATTAACAGACAAAATATTTTCTGTAAACTGTCTTTTCCTTGCTTTTCCTATCCCAAATGTTCTGTAATCATCTCATCTCTGTCTCTTTTTCCCAGCAGTGGTTTCGGGCATCCCAAACCATATGATTCCTATCATCAGACTGGCATCCAGCTTATGATCCATCAACGCCTCACCTTTGCAAGGTGGTGATGGATTAGTACAACATGCTAACGCCTTTCAGGCATTCCAGCAAGAAAACCAGGGGCATAAAAATAGACAATACACCAACCAACAGTGCTAACAAATTCTGATTATAATGGGGCCAGCAGTTGGAAGCCACCAGCCAAAATGCCTTTATACAAATCCAGCAGTCAGATGACAGTAGCTTTTAAGCTATGTTTGGTGGTTTTCTTCATGTGCTGATACAGCCAATTCCCACAGCAGCCAGCACAGGAGAGATCAATAAAGGGAGAAATTACACCTGTTTAGAGACCAGCACAAGTTTGTTCAGAACCTTTACAATTCCCATAGTTTCTTTTAATCAAAAAAGATAAATTATTCCACCTAACTCTGATGCATGGAGTGCACAGGAAAGGATATATAATGTCTGACTCCAAGGTGTGGTGCCTTTAGATGTGCAAGGGAGGACAGAGGTATCTGTTTTGCTTTGACCAAATCACATAAGAACCACCATTATCTCATGGAAAATTTTGAAAATGACATTTAAAAGCACTTGTGTCCAGATTACCCCTGTGCCAGAGCAAACAAGAGAAACCCCTTGAATCATTCCTGTCATTAGACTATCTCACAACACATTTGCCAGACTGCTGAAAGAAGGTATCGTTTCCTCTAGACACCACATGTTGCGAAGTATTATAAATACATTGCAGAGCCCAGAATCAGGATCAGATTAGTTAGCTTGTGAAACAGTAGTGCTTTACTTTCTTGTCTCATTTATTTGAGAGGTACCAAAGTCGGTGTTGAAACTGGTTTTTCATGTATAAACATTCTGAAATAGCACATGGAGTTAATCTTCAAAGGTATGCGTTTCTCCAGCGCATATGTATAGACAAGGTGCCAGAATGTGGCTGTGACTCTGCCAGTCCAGCTACAATTTCCTGTTCCTAGTCTTTGCCTCAGAACTCAGAAGTGCTTGCAATTAAAGTGATCCCAGAAAAACAGGATGAGAGCCTGCCCTCCATCTTAAGCTTTTCCCACAGCAAAGAGCCAAAGGAGGGAACCCTAAAACGCCTCCCCAGAAGTTTTGTGCAAATCTGTGACTAATACACTAATACACTAATACCAGACTGTGTCTAATTAGTTGTTTCTCCCCAATGACATAAAAAAAAATGGATGTGATAGCCTGAGAACTTACAGTGGTGAGGAACACAGCCCAGAGAGCAACAGAGGGATTCTCTCAGAATCACAGAAAATGCACAGTTGGAAAAGACCTACAAGGATCATCTAGTCCAACTCTTGGCCCTGCACAGGACACCCCAAGAATCACACCATGTGCCTGAGAGCATTGTCCAAACACTCCTTGGGCTCTGTCAGGCTTAGAGCTGTGACCACTGCCCTGGGGAGCTGTTCCAGTGCCCAGACACCTCTGGGCTGGGGGAAGTGTGCTGATATCCAACCTAACCCTGTTGCAGTCCCCAGACACCCTCTGGGGGAAGAGTAGTCTTCTGTCATCCAAACTCAACCTCCCCTGACACAACTTCAGATCATGCCCTTGGGTCCTGTCTGGTCACAGAGAGAAGAGGTCAGTGTTGCCCCTGCACTGCCCCTCGTGAGGAAGTTGTAAACAGTGATGAGGACTTCCCTCAGTCTGAACAAATCAAGTGAGCTCAACCCCCCAGACACCCTCTGGGGGAAGAGTAGTCTTCTGTCATCCAAACTCAACCTCCCCTGACACAACTTCAGATCATGCCCTTGGGTCCTGTCTGGTCACAGAGAGAAGAGGTCAGTGTTGCCCCTGCACTGCCCCTCGTGAGGAAGTTGTAAACAGTGATGAGGACTTCCCTCAGTCTGAACAAATCAAGTGAGCTCAACCACTCCTCATGTGGCTTCCTCTCAAGGCCCTTCATCATCTTTGTGCTCTCCTTTGGATGCACTCTAGTAACTTTATCTTTCTTCTATTGTGGTGCCCAAAATTGCACACAATATTTGAGGTGAGGGTGCCCTAGCACAGAGCAGAGCTAGAAAATCACCTCACTCTCCCTCTGGCCATGCCTTGCCTGATGCCCCCACGGACATTGTTGACTCTCCTGGCTGTCTCTCTGTTTATCTTCCTGCATTTTTATGGCAATTTGGGGTGATTTTTGCTAAGATCTGCATTTTTTGAGTCAGTGTCACTGTTAGTTGCAGTGGTGTGAGGTGCTGAGAGAGCCAAGAGCCTTGATGTGTAGCTGTGGAATGTGGTACCCGGTAGGACCAAGTATCCTGGGACCAAAGAGTCTCCTTTGTACCAAAACCATACAGCATCAGTAAGCTCTGACTTCTCCAAGCTCAAGCCTTAAATAAGTATATTCAGTTGCAAGATTAAGTTATGGAATTTCTGTAGTGGGAAGAGAGGCAGTAGGTTACGAACATGAGAAATATCACTTGGGACTACCTGTTTCTTAGGCTACCTGCAAATCTAAGGCTGCATTCTGGTGGTTTGCAAAGTTATTGTTCTCTGCTGGCACAGAGAATTTATGCTTTCTTTGTTTCCCTTTTAGCCAGTGCTCTGAAAGTCTATTTCTCAGAGGGCAATGCTGAATAAATCAGTGTATCCACCCTGCGCCTCATTAAGCACCAGTAAATAGGAATACTTTTTTGCAAAAGAAAAGGAAAAACACAATGCAGGGAAAAATACTTACTGAAAATGGCACTTTTTTCCCTGAAATGTTTTAATGTTCTCCACTGTGAGGACCGGAAAGTTTTAACACTGAAAACAAATCTGATAATCTATAAAGCAGGCTATTCATTAGGAGGCTGTTAATTATTCACTTCATCCTCTAAACCCAATGAATTAACACTTCAGACTTTATGGATGCTGCTTTCTTCTGAAAACGTTTTCTTTGGGAGCCTGGTGTCTGTACATGTGTGGCTTCATTGCTATTTCCAGGTCCAACATTCCAACGACAAAAATATAGTCAGGAATCTGACTGGCAATTATGAATAGTTGCAGTGTGTTATGCATCCCAAACCAAGAAATGGTATGAACTAAATTTCTGACACTCAGAAGGAATTTCTTCCTGAAATCAAAGGAGACTGTGCTCTGAAATCTGCTGAATACATAGCAAGTGGAAATTTTGCATCCTTGGAATAATCCAAAGCTCCTTGAGTAACATGGCAAGTTAGGGGGTTGTTGGCATCGCACCTTTTAATTTAGGTGGACTCTGGAATGAGGTCATTAGGATGATCTGTAGTGATTTTTTTTCAGTCAGAAAGACTAAAACCAGAAAGAAAAACCTTCTAAGTCACATGAAGCTGGTTACAAAAAAAAGCAAAATTGTCCACAGAGCTCTGAGGAAAAAGGGATTTAACTTGTTAAAAACTCCTAAGGATCTTTAAAAAAGTAACTAAAAAGATACCTGTTTGAGGACAAGTTGCCAATGCACTTAAAGAAAGACAAAAATATGCAATATTTATTTAAATACTTTTAATCAAAGAGTTATTTTATTATTTTTTCATTCATTTAAACAATTTTATATAAATATTTAAACATAACAGTGTGTAAATTCCTTGAGTGCTTCATATGACACTTTGCCACTCAAGGGCAGATAGTAATTAATTATACAATGTTTTTTGGCACACTGTGGACAATGATTCAGCTTTCCCCATGCTCATCTAGACAGCTGTTTTAGGTGAGAAAAGTGAGGTGTTTATCATTATTTTGTCTGTCTTTTGCACTGATGTGTATTAGAAGGCTGATAATGGTCTTGTGACTGTGTGAGATATTGAAACAGAGATGCCTGATCCCAGTGCCCCTTGACTGAAATCCAAATTTATCTGCCATAGAGTGAAAATGAGTTGTGATCAGTGAGGCAAAGAGTATAAAAACAGACTTTGAGAGCTCCTTATTTATAAAGGGAGTGCTAAAGAGGTGGTCAAAGGAGTTTAGAAAGATCACATTATCAGTGCTTGCCCAAACTGACTCAAACCTCTGGAGGTTTTGACTTCCATATGTTACTAGCAATAATATGGAAGACACCCTTGATTAAATTTTTACAGCAGTGATAAGAAATATTGTCCAAGAAACTGGGATGTAACCCATGGAAAGCAAACAACATTTTTTTCTGGTGAACATCTGGGCAATTTTTCCTGGAGAGCAAACAGGAAGAACAGTGTCACCTTGTTATGCTAAAGTGCAGTTTGAATACTATTCATTTCACAAAGCAGCTATGAGGACAGGCTGAGGAAGTTGGGACTGTTCAGCCTGGAGAAGAGAAGACTTTGTGGAGACTTCAGAGCAACTTTTCAATGTGTGAAAGGCCTACAAGGGAGCCTGTTTGGAACTGCAGTGATAGAACAAGGGGTAATGTTTTCAGACTGAAGGAGGGAAAGTCTAGGTTGGATGTTAGAAAAAAGTTTTTTCCTGTGAGGGTGGTGAGACACTGGCACAGGTTGCCCAGGGATGTGGTGGCTGCCCCAACCCTGGCAGTGTTCAAGGCCAGGCTGGATGAGCCTTGAGCAACCTGCTCTGGTGAGGAGGTGTGTCTGCCCATGGCAGGGGGTTGGGACTAGATGATCTGTCAGGTCGATTCCAACCCCTAAATTCTATGATTAACTGTCAGCATGAGGAGTGTGGCATCCACAGGTGTGCTAAGCAATAGCCCAGAGTGTTGCTGAGCTGTTGATAGTGCCATGGGTGCCCTGAATGTCATATGCCAAAGATCCAGCTGTGGCAACTGATATGTCTCTGCGTGTTCACCACTTGAAACTATAAAGATTTGATTTGAACTGAGACTTGCTGCCTTTCAAGTGCAAACATGATATTGTATTTCCAGGGCAAAGAGTATACATTTCACAATAGTTTTCCTTTATATGATATATAATTCCTGTGGGAAATCTTCATTGGTTTTGATGAGATATTTTTTCTTTCAGACTATGTTTCATTACTGCATAAAGCCCAGAGGAAAAAGAATGAATTTTTTTAAAAATGCAACCACTGATGATGAGAAGGAGAAAACCTTAATATTACCCTGAGAGTGAGAGAGAATCCAAAGATCAAGATTTGTGGAAAGGGGAGCTCTTTGTGATTTTTATTTGCCATTTCTTTTGCTGTGCCTTTTTCTGCAATTTGGTTTGGTTTGATTTAATCTATTGGTTTGGTTTGGTTTGACTTTATTTCCTGGAGAGTGTGGAGCTTCTCAGATGGTATCAAGAGAGCTGGAGAGTGACTCTGTGTTAGGAACTGAACTGCAGTGACAAGGGGTAATGTTTTCAGACTGAAGGAGGAGAATTTTATATTAGATGCAAGAAAAATGTTTTTTCCTGTGAAGGTGGTGAGACACTGGCACACCAGGTTGCCCAGGGATACAGCGGCTGCCCTGACCCTGGCAGTGTTCAAGGCCAGGCTGGATGAAGCCTTGAACAACGTGATCTAGTGAGGAGGTGTGCCTGTCCAGGGCAGGGGTTTGGGACTGGATGATCTGTAAAGAATTTTATATTAGATGCAAGAAAAATGTTTTTTCCTGTGAAGGTGGTGAGACACTGGCACACCAGGTTGCCCAGGGATACAGCGGCTGCCCTGACCCTGGCAGTGTTCAAGGCCAGGCTGGATGAAGCCTTGAACAACGTGATCTAGTGAGGAGGTGTGCCTGTCCAGGGCAGGGGTTTGGGACTGGATGATCTGTAAGGTTCATTCCAACCCTTCAATTCTATGATTCTATGATTCTATAAAAAACACAGGTAGTGCAAAGTAATGAAACTCATCAGTGTTACTGAGCTCCAGTGCGCTGGGTCTTGGCAGTGCTCAGGCTGTCATGCTATGCCTTGCTCTGGTGGATGAGAAGCTCTTTTGCCTTAACAATCTCCAGCTAATATCATTTTGCAGAGCTGCAGTTCCCTGTGCACAAATATGTGGACAGAAAAATGCAACAACTTCAACCTTTCCAGCTTGTATAGTTCAAAATGTTCCAAAATCTGCACAGTGCCTTAGGATTCATGTGTAAAACAATTGTGATCTTGATAGAACAATTTTTTTTCTCCTGGTCTGCCTTACTCTTTTCTATGTTTGTTTCCATGTCCTACCATTGCCTGCCTTGGAGTTTTGTCTCTCAGTGTAGGAATAACAGTACTAAACCAGACTAGATATATTCATTAAATGCTATATTATTGTACAATATTATTATTAATAGCAAGTTTAACTTAGAGAAATGCATGAAATATTCTTTACTTTTTTGTTGTTGTTGTTGAGTGGGAATCATCAATGCTTATTGCAATGATAAAAATAAGAACATTAACATTTCTGCTTTGAAGCACAGAAGGAATCCTGGAGGATGAGAGGATTAATTATTTCCTTTTCTCCATCCCCTTTCCCCACCAGATCCGGTCCTAGATATTAAAAGCTGATTTTAGAAGATGAGGAGAGGAAGCCTCTTGCAGTATACATCAGGTGTTATTGATCCTTCAAAATTAAACTCTAGGCTTCCAAGGGTTGCCTGCAGACAGTCTCTGAGGTCAAAATTCATGGACATAATTCCCTCTATGAGGTACAGTCTCTCCGTATTTTTGGAAAGAGGATTTCAAGAGCCATTTGGATGTGTCAGGTACCACAGACAGTGATATAGGTGTATATTTATCCAAGTAGTTGATTTACAAAAAGCCACAGTTGTAAAATACTGTGAAAATTCCATTTTCTATCTGCTACCCTGGTATCCCTCAAAATGGTGAATAACACATGGATAAAGCAACCCTGCTGTGAACAATGCCTAAGAAAAGAATATGACATTATGACCATTTTCCAGGAAAATATTCTCAAAGGATACTGGTGTTTCTTACAGAGAGTTCAGACTTTCCCCTCTGTGGTTCTCCTCTTGATAGATATTAACTATTTATGAAGTAAAAGATTGAATTATTAATGGTGATTAACACATATACATTACATAAAATGGAAGGAAACATTAATTAATGTCTTTTATTTTTTGGGCAATATTCATAACTAATGTGGACAAAGGGAAGGTATTGAATAAAGCAATTAACAGCTGATGCCAAATTAGTCAAACTGATCAAAATTTACCCTCAAAGGAGCAGACAATCAAGGCAGAACCTGTCATTAGGTTACTGAGACTTTGCAAAAGTCTCACATGTGGAAAACATTGCCCAGGGAGGTGGTGGAGTCACCAGCCCTGGAGGTGTTGAAGAGGTGTCTGGATGGAGCGCTGGAGGCTATGGTTCAGGGTTTAGGGATTACAGCAGTGACAGGTTCCTGGTTGGGCTCAATATCTCTTCCAGCCTTGATAATTCTATGTTTTCTCAAAACCTCTCTTCACTTACTGACTAAACTCAGTCAGGATCCTAAAGCTGAGGACTTTTCCTCCGACCAAATATGGTCATTTTTCATTCAGTAATTAAAATTTTGTTCCTAACTTACAGTGAAAAAGACCACAAATTCCGAGGTTTTTCCCTTTTTGATGAGTGGAATTTGCCACAACATATTAATAGACAAACCACCTCATCCTGTTCAATAGCCTCTAACACCAGGTACAGGTGTGATGCAGTTGCATGTTCAGCTTTCCACATAAGCTGAAAAGAAAGGTAGAAAGTAGAGATGGACTCTAGGATGAATGAGTTAATCAGGGCTGATAAATAGAATCACAGAATCACCTGGATTGGAAAAAACCTCCAAGATCGTCAAGTCTAACACTGTCATGGTGACTAGACTATGGCAACAAGAGCCACATCTAGTCTCATCTTGAAAACCTCCAGGGACGATGAAGCCACCCCCTACCTGGGCAGTCCATTCCAATGCCTGATTACTCTCTCTGGAAAAAAATCTCTTCCTAATATCTAACCTAAACCTCTCCTGACAGACAATCCCAGCTCCCTCAGCCTCAGCCTCATTGGCATTGTGCTCAGGTGGCCAAGAAGGCCAAGGGTATGCTGAGGAACAGTGTGGTCCATGGGACCAGGGAAGTGGTTCTTCCCCTGGACTCAGCACTGGTGATGGTGTGGCCTTGAATTCTGTTCTCAGTTCTGGGACCCTCAGTTTAGAAGGGATATTGAAGTGCTGGAGCAGGCCCAGAGAATAACCAGGCTGGTGAAGGGATGCGAGCATGAGTGCCATGAGGAGAGGCTTCTGTTCTCAGTTCTGGGACCCTCAGTTTAGAAGGGATATTGAAGTGCTGGAGCAGGCCCAGAGAATAACCAGGCTGGTGAAGGGATGCGAGCATGAGTGCCATGAGGAGAGGCTGAGGGATTTGGGATTGTTTAGCCTGATCATCCTCTACAACTCCCTGACAGGAGGTTGTAGTCAGGTGGGGGTTGGTCTCTTCTCCCAGGCAACCAGCAGGAGGACAATAGGGCACAGACTCAATCTCTGCCAGGGGAGGTTTAGGTTAGATGTTAGGAAGAGATTTTTTACAGAGAGAGTTATGAGGCATTGGAATGGTCTGCCCAGGGACGTGGTGGATTCAGCATCCCTGGAGGTTTTCAAGATGAGACTAGATGTGGCACTTGTTGCCATGGTCTAGTAACCACAGTAGGGTTGGACTCGATGATATTGGAGGTCTTTTCCAAACCGGTTGATTCTATGATTCTGTGATTCTATGATATGTTGCTTGAGGATTTCAGGGTAAAAACAGTGAAAAGGTATGATGATAATATACTTCAGTACTCTAGAATTCACCACCAGAAAGTGAAGGATATTTTTAAATGCATGGAAGAGACAGAATAACTCAGAAGAATATTAAGCACTGGGTAATGGTAGGTAATATTGCAATCTATATTAACTATCTGTGGATGTATAGGTAAATTCAGAACATACTGCAATAAAGCCTTGTGTAGTGCAGGTTTCAGTGAGGTGATCAATGAGTATTGTTATCATCCTCATTAATGCTTCAATAATCTGTTTCTTCTTCTAATGTTGTGCAGTTTGAACAGGTATATTGTGGTTTCTGATAGTCTATTCTAAACGCATTCCTTCCTGCTGTCATTGCTGGGGCACCTGGACCAAGGTTTATTATGCTTTAAACAACAAGAGCAACATCCCTCCTGTTCTTATTTTCCTTGTTCTTTCCCCTGGAAATAGTGTGTGAGGTGCAGTGTTCCTGTCAGAAAATGGAAAGTCAAAGTTATGTCTCAGACAATCAGAAGAGAGAGTTTTGTGTCTTATTAAGGCCCTTGATTCATTCCACACACACAGGTCAATCCCTGAGAAAGCACTGTCTCCTGCATTTTGGCCTTGCCAGCTCTCAGTCTGGACACTTCCCCTGAATTAAATGAGGATGCAAATAGAGGAGTGCAGTCCTGTAAGTATTTTACTTTATGCAAGAGCCATAGGCCTTGTCTCCTTAAAAAAGCCCCCCCAAAACCCCAACAAAACATAGAAAGGGTGGGGGAGGGGAAGAACAAGGTCCCTTACAAACCACTTCATGACATTCAAAGCTAAGGAAACATTAATGTTCCCTGGAGGTCATATCCAGGATAGAAAAGTACATTTTTCTGTGCCCATTTAACAGGACATACAATACCTCAATATATTAGCAAGACTGTTTTTTACAATCTAGTTTTTAAAATAGCACTGTAGTTCAGCTTTGCAGTAAAGTATGGAATGGTTTTGTTTCTGTTTCAAACAAGGGAGTATGGAAAGTAGTATTTTTTCATCCGGTGATGAAGTCATGCAGCCCAGAAACAGAGTAGATACCTAGATTTCTTGCAGCTGGTAGGTATGCTCCAGTCCTCGACCCATAGAATCATAGAATCTTAGAATTTA
>NW_008658672.1:14299-14534 GCF_000695815.1 Acanthisitta chloris
GCCCTGGGCAACCTGTGCCAGTGTCTCACCACCCTCACAGGAAAAAACTTTTTTCTCACATCTAACCTAGACTTTCCTTCCTTCTGTTTGAATACATTACCCCTTGTCCTATCACTGCAGTTCCTAACACAGAGTCTCTCACCAGCTCAGCTCCTTGTCTTCAGATAGTGAAAAGTTGCTTTGAGATCTCCACGAAGTCTTCTTGAGGCTGAACAGCCCTAACCTCCTCAGCCTG
>NW_008658673.1:0-212 GCF_000695815.1 Acanthisitta chloris
AGAGGGGTTTGGGGGGTCTCAGAGGGGCTCAGAGGGATTTAGGGGGTCCCTGGGAGGTTCTCAGGGGGTTTTGGGTCCCCATGTGCCACCTGGGCACACCTGGGCACACCTGGATGCTCTTTGGAGTCACCTGAGGTCATTTGGGGCCATTTAGAGCCTTTTTGGTCCCATTTTGAGCCCTTTTGGGGTGCCCTGGGCCCGTGGGGTGGTCC
>NW_008658674.1:0-38352 GCF_000695815.1 Acanthisitta chloris
ATATCACTGCTGTAAGTAAAAAACTTTAATATTGTGATTTTACATAAACCGAAGCAATAGATTAATACAAGTTACTGGAATAATTCTTAGTTCCTTAAATAACTTTATCTTTCATATTAGGTGAAAAAAATCAGCCTAGGTGTTGGTAATGCTCAACACTACTTTACCATTCTAACAAACATAATCTGAATGCCATCTTATTCATCTGCCTTAGTCATACTGATCTGTTTTGACAACTGGCTAAACTAGAACCCCAAATTAGACAGGCTGTATAATAAACAGGCCATTATCAAACTGCCATTCATGTGCTAAACCACTTTAGTTAGAAACGTGTAGAAGTAGAATATAACTCCAAGACTCCTGTTTTATTTTTAACTTAAATATAAAACTGTCATAGCAGCATCTCATTTAAAGTTATTTTTTTCCTCATAACACAAACGAAATTTTGCTGCGATGGAGGGTCTAAGAACAACTGCCATCAGTTTGAAACTGTTTTCTGTCATATTCCTGCAGATTAAGGTTTTCTTTGGTTTGTTTGTTAAACAAACTACAGGAAATCCAACAACCACGCCAATATGCTTCAAGTCTGAGAAGCAGAGGACAACTCATTTTTGTGGGTTCTTAGCTGCCTGTTAAAACTAAAGCTGCTCTCATTCTGGAAGGAGTGGATATGTAATATACATCAGTGGTATTTACTTTCCTCTCAGTGGAGAAATCCAGGCAAAATAAACAGAATATAAATTAAAGGGAGGTGGATCACTGTGATGGGCATTACCAGACTCCTACACAACACAAAAAGCTGATTTAGTGGAATTATAGGCAATGTATCTAGGGCACCTGTTCTGTTCCTGTTTATTTTGTGTGTCTGAAAGATGAATCATTTCAAAACTCCTGCTTTTTTAAAGGCAACTTTTAGCAGTGGTTGAACATATGGTAGAAGCTCCTGTGAGACTGAATATATTACCATGCATAGTTAAATGACAGGTGACAGTATGAAGACATAAATTAGAGGGAAATATAAATTCTTCTTAAATACTTTGCAAATACTGAGGCTCCAATCAATTCCTTGACCAATATGCTGAGTATTTACATCAATCAAATTCCTAATTGCATTATGCATAAATAATTGAAGTATGTGAGGTTTGAAGATTAACCATTGATAATGGTGCCTCACAGCAGACGCTAGGGAGACAAAGGGAACAAGCAGTAACCAGGCAGCACTGAGAATAATATTTCAGTTATCACAGAATAGTTTGGATTGGAAGGGACTATTAAAATCCATCTAGTCCAAATCTGCAATGAACACGGACATCTTTCACTATGTCAGGCTGCTCAGAGCCCTGTCCAACCTGAGATTGAATATTAACAGATGGGGCACCTACCACCTTTTACTGGACAACCTGTTCCAGTGCCTCATCATCTTCACAGGAAAGAATTACAGCTACTCTGAATCTAGTCTCTTTTAGCATAAAACCATTACTCCTCATCCTATCACGACTGGCCCTACTAAAAGGTTTCTCCCCATCTTTCTTTTCAGCGTCCTTTAAATATTGAAATGTTGCTATAAGGTCTTCCTGGAGCTTTCTCTTTTCCAGGCTGAACAGCCCCACTTTCTCAGCCTTTCCTCTAAGCCAGTTGTCATTAAGATAATGAAAGCCACATAACAGAGGCTTTATTTAATGGCTGTATACCTGCTCACCAACGTGTACAAAAGAAAAAAAAATAAATACACCAAACCAGTCAAACAAAGGATTGCACATGAAAGGAAAAGTGTTCAAAGGACTGAAAGGCTGATATTCATTTAATCAAAAATTCTTTCCACTCTCACTCATGTTAGTGAGAAACTAACTGAAAATCCCAAGCTGAAACAGTCCACCACCAAAGGTATGGGTCAGAGGATGTGAATCTCCCTCTGAAAGTGCCTTTTTCTCCCTGAGTGTAAACTATATTTCCAACTTAGCTGCCTTGGATGGGGTGAATCATTCCACCACATTAAATCCCACATTCAGATGCCACAGAGGTATCTTAAAGCACCACACAGCTGTTGATTATAAATTCTTAATCAACCTGTAATAATGCTTGTCAATTAAGCCTTACCTTGTCTGCAGAGCCTGCTTTAGCAAGTATTCTTAGAGCATACCTGCTCAAATGACTAGACAGGGAGAAGCAGAAGCTTCCTGCATCCCGTAACCTAGATCTTTTGAGTTTTGGAACTATTTATAGAGCTTCTAGCTGGAACTAGACATGAGGGTCATAGTGTTAAGACAAAAACAAATATAGTAATACCTTTCCATTGTGACTCCTTTCCTTGACCAGACTTACGACTTGTTTTTGTTGCAGTGATGTCGCGGCAATTTTTATACTTTTTGTTTGGATTATCCTTGGGATTGTTCTTTGGAGCTGGATTCATTTAATGTATTTTGGGTGTCAAGTTTAGAGGATCTATCTAGATTCTTTCCAGAGTTACTGCTTTAAGGTAGGCATATGCAGAAGGGAGAGTAAGACATTCTCTATATGGACACTTCCTATAGAAAAGAAGAATGCTAGTTATTTTAGATGCTTATTTTTTGATGGAATGGATGCTTCCATTTATTTCTATTGACATTACAGGCAGACTGACCCTCTACAGAGCCTTCCTGACCTGCTTATTCCAGATGGATATTAATGTCAGTTTACATGTTAGTATCCCCATATTCTTTTTTGCAAAGTAGAAAGAAGAGAGAAGATGTGCATATTGCATCTGTATTGTACTTGAAGTTCTTAAGCAAGTTATAACGTTTTTACTCATATATTACTTTAAAAACTAGGTATTTTAAGGAAAGGAAGGAACAGTTTATGGTAAAAAAAATTCACATTGAATTTAAGATTAAACAAATAAGCTTTAATTTATCTTGTTTATGCATTGTGTCTATGTATTGTGGCATGTGAGTGATTGTATGCTTGACTGTAAATGGCTGCTATGTTTAAGATTAGAAGAACTGTTGTCCATGCATAACAAGCAAAGGAATTTGTCAAATATTCTTCAGTGTACTGTAAAGGCCTGAAAAAGGGAAGGTGGAAAAAACCATCTTCAAATTATTTTCTTCTTCAGGAAGTTAGTATATGTAAAATGGTCTTTTGGCTTTATCTTTTTTTTCGTCAGGTACAGTCTTCATCTCTGTAATGCAATAAAAACAGAGTACTGTCAGAGAGTCTGAACTGAAAAATTGCTGCCTAATGTTGCTTAAATGAGAAAGTCACATTATATGACCTTGTCTTTCAAACTATTCTGAGAGGGGCCAATGTCTGTTTCAAACAAAAGAATCAGAATGCCAGAGAGAGATAGGATGCTTTGCTTGCTGCTCCTTGTAATGCCTATTTTCTTCTTAAATCAGAAAAAGTAATCTAGTGATCAGAAAGACGGATGTGAAAGAAAACAGTTCAAACATACTGCAGCTGTGTATTACCCAAGAGATGCCATCAGCAGGCACTTCCTTGCAGCTGGCAGTTTCGCTTTCCATGGATAGGGGCTAATTGTGAGAAGTGTTACAATGCAAGGTGAAAAGCTAGATTGATCCCATCAGATAAAACACTGAGTGATAAATCACAACATTTAAGATACATCAAGGAATCTTCTTAGCTGTGAGCTACATTCCTCTGACAGCTAAAGAGAGGGACAGGTCCAGAGAGGACACAAAACCATGGAAAGGCCAAGGCCATGTAATGTCAAAATACTTCAAATATCTGAGCAAGAATCATATAAATATATATATTTCCCATCTTAAAAAGTGAATAAAAATACTTTTACTAGATCATATCTCTGTGTGTACAGCTGGCATCTACTTGTACATCAAAGTAGTCTAAAAGTCTAAAGTAATGTATAGGTCTTTGTGATGTTATGGGTTGTTAAGGAAGTTATTTATATTTGTCTTGCTTAAGTAGCCCCATTTGTAAGTCATTTGTCAGCCTTCTGCTGAAAGAGGTGTGGCATACTTCCACACCTCAAAGCCACCCAAAGGTGTTAGTTACAGTGAAGGACTGTCCAGGGCTGAGACTGTGTCAGCATCTATTCCAAGCAGAATTTTTCAGGTGGCATAAACCAGCCTGCATCTGCAGATATGTTTTCTGTTTCATTTAAACAGAACTGTTTTTTTTTAAATCCTTGCATACCTCTATTTCACCTTTGTAGTTAAAAAAAAAAAAGAAAGTTGAACATAAAACAGTGGATTGAATGAAATATGCCTGTACATTTGCCACAGTGGTGGGTGCCTGCTTAGAAAGGGTGAGAGAAAAGAAACAGAAACGAAGGTCCAAGACAACCACTATTGTGAGCATTTTAGGAAAGACATTCGAACAACTTTGTAGAAAGCAGGCACATAAGTGCCTATCTACAAGAGGTCTCAACCTCTGAGACCTATGTGGTCAGAGACATCTCCTGAAGCCTAGCTAAGGGACAACGGTTTTATTCATTTGTGTGATCTGAATAGAACAAGGGCTCTGAAGGGGAGTTTTGGACTCCCTCTTAAACTTAAGTGGACAAATGGGTCATAGAATCATATAATTATTAAGGCTGGAAAAGGCCTCCAAGATCATTGGGTCCAACCTTTGACAGATCACCACCATATCAACTAGACCACAGCACAAAATGTAACATCCAGTCATTTCTTATACACTTCCAGGGATGGTGACTCCACCACCTCCATGGGCATCCTGTTCCAATGCTTGATGACTCTTCCAGTGAAGAAATTCTTCCTGATGTCCAACCTGAACATCCCCTGGTGAAGTTTGGGACTATGCCTCTTGTCCTGTCGCTAGTTGCCTGGGACAAGAGGCCAACTCCCCAGCTCATTACAACCTCATTTCAGGTGGCTCTAGAGATTGTTAAGGTCTTGAAAGGCCTGTAGTTCCCCAGATCTTCCTTCTGACCCAGCATCACATTGTCTAACCTCCAGTCATCTGGGGCCTTCCTGGTTAACCAGGACTGATGATAAATGATGGACATTGGCTTGGCAAGTTCTTCTGCCAGCTCCCTCAGTATCTTTGAATGAATTCCATCCCACCTCATAGACTTGTGAGTGTCTAAGTGTCTCAGCAGACCTCTAACTACTTTCTGCAGGATTCCAGGGGATCTATTCTGCACCTTGTCCATGTCTGTTATTTCAGGGGACTTCTTGCCTTGAGGATAACTGGTCTTTCTGTTAAAGACTGAGGCAAAGAAGGCTTTAAGTACCTTAGCCTTTTCCTCATCCTTGATGACGATGTTTCTCTCCACATCCAATAAAGGATGGAGATTTTCCTTGGCCCTTCTTTTTGTGTTGTTAATGTATTTATAAAAACACCTTTGATTATCTTTTGCAGCTCTGACCAGATTGAGTTCCTTGTACTTTTCTGAGTTGCCTGCCCCTTCCTCCAAAGGTCATAAACTCTTTTTTTTTTTCCCTGGGTTCCTTTGAAAGCTTTCTGTTCAGCCTAGCAGCCTTCTTTCCTGCTGGCTTGTGTTTCAGCACATAGGGATGTCCTGTTCTTACACCTTTAAGATTTCCTTCTTAAAGTATGTCCAGACTTCCTGGACACCTTTCTTTTAAGGAGTGTTTCCAAAGGGACTCTCAGAAACAGTGCCCTGGTTCAGGGTCTTGTTATTCTAAGCATTAGGCTGTTGTATAAAACAGACACCTGCCTATATGAGAGGTCAGATTCATTAAACAAATTTTGGAAAAGCTACTAAAACAAACATGAGAGATGAGCTAAACATGTAAACACGTAATTTGTGAATATTCCTGATGCATACAAGGAACAATTTTTCTATTATGCCACTGATGTCTTTGTCAGCAGCATGTTCAGCACCCAGGATATCTTTACTGACAAAAGCTTAGACTTCTAAGGGAGCAAGGTACCTCCAGAGTTAATTATCAGTACATAAAGTACATTATGGGAGCTTATATTTAAAGTGAAAATGTCTGAGGTGGTATCTTGATATTTATGCCCTTTTGAGGAGCTAGTTGCTTATGATTTGTCAAAGTTATAATACTTAGTATTTGCATATGCAAATTAGTAAATATTTTCAATTCAAAAGCTCTGGTAAGGCATCTAAGTGCCTGCACAGAGAGCTGAATAGGCAGCCTTAATGACTGGCATTTAGCTCTTGGTTAATCAAGTTCTCATCATGTAGCATAGGGTAGTCATTAAGGCACTACTATTAAAGGAGGGTCATTTAAATAATAGCATCACCCACTCTTTATGATCAAAGACTTTTTAAAATGAATGTGATGAAAAAAAGATCAAAAATTTTATTGATAAAGTTGAAAGCTCTTCTTTTGTACTTTGACTTTACTGGATTTTAAATCAGAAATCAGAATGATACAAAACCAACATGGCATATTTAAAATGGATTTAAAACTCCATTTCCCAGAATGTCATTCTGAACAGAGAATCATATACTTTTTAGATTTTACTGGAGCTTCATGGTGGTCTCTCCTTGGTTGTACAGTGTTTGAACTTTTCCAGTGACATGGAAGACATAAAATCATTACTGATAAAATTTACTGTTGACAAAGATTGATGGAGTGGTAATTATAATGATGAATACAAGTCACTAATGGAGAAAGCTAGATCACCTTGTAAACTAGGCAGAATCCATATGTTTTTGCCTCCCTCAGTGTATAATAATACATCTGGGAGCAAAGAATGTAGGCTGGCCTCCCAATATGAAAACCAGGAAAATGAGTCTGAGAGAGATCATAATGGAGAGTCAGATGAATGTGAGCTTCCAGAGTAACACTGGTTTATAGGGATTACATGCAGACAGCTGAATGCTGAGTAGTAGTTTGAAGCCTCTAATAGCACTATCTGTGTGAATGACTGCTGCTACTGAGATGGGATGTGTGCACAGCTCTGGTTCATGCCTTTTATAAAGAGAAAATTTATAAATGGGATGTGTTCCAGAGAAGAAAGAAAACAATTAAAAACAAGAGTTAAAAAAATATTGAAGCATAGTATATTCAATGATGAGACCAGTCATAGTCAGTATTTCTTACACTCTCTTCCTCAGGCAACTTTCCTTTTACCATAATCTCTTTTGAATTACAAAAGCTTCCTTTAAATCTTTCTTTCTCTTACATCTAGGCTCTTCACAGGCTTTTCCCCCACAGTTTTACTTCAATAGCCCTGTAGTTCCTTTCTCAGATTACTAATTACTCAAGCAAAGCCTTTCTGGTGACCAGGTAAGAAAAGCCCTTTCCCAGGAACAAGACCTCAGTTCTAATTCTTAGTCTGTCCCAGCTCCCACAGTTAGAGGGCACATTTTGCCAACATACTTACCTGTCTTTTTACCTAAAGGTACAGTGACCTACAAGGCTAGCACTTGAGATATAGTATGAAAAACAGAAATAAAATTCAGATAGCTGTGCCCTAAAAGATCAGAAGACATGTTTCAGAGCAGTGAATTAGCCTAATGTGTTTTATTTATGGATCTTCAGTATAGGGGCCACCAAATTGCACTCTAACACAGTGGATCAGTCCAAATAGTAAGGGGGGTGGGGTGGGAGGGTGCGAAGTTACAAAAAATTAATGGTTTAAAAAATGCTATCTTTTCTTGAATACAGTTATTAAAGATATTCAGGTATCTGACTACTGGATGATATATGAAGTCACATGGTCAGACAAAATGTAGCAAATTCTTGAGAAGGAGTCTGCAGCAAATTATTTCAGTTGGTCTGAGTTTTATCTGTTATGCTAAAAGTGTACCTTTGGAAAGAAAAATAGGCTGAGACTACTATAACTATAAATAATGATAAATCCTATTTAACATGATTCAAATTTTCATCCTTTTCAGTCCATCAAATACCCTTTGCAAGACCCACATAAGAAAACAGAGAATTACAGTATGAATATTAATAAGACCTGTGGTGTTACATTGTACTGGACCCTGTACTGGGACTTCAGGTAAAATCATCCACCTGAGACAAGACAGAGAGCAGAAGCTGAGGATGTGCTTCATGCTACACAAGATGAGGTTTCAGGTGTAAGAAGGTCAACTAGGAGCTCTGCATGCAGCAGTGTACTTGCCCTATACCAAGAACCTGATGCTAATATTTTCACTTTTCAGCTTCAAATTAAAGTTGCTTGCTGACTTACTAGAATTGGATCATCATTTTCTCTATATTAACCCGTCCAGGTTATTTTGTTCAATTTCAACACAGGACTTCACTCAGTTATCCTTTATACACTTATTGATTTTATTGTAACGGTTGTAGTAGAGCTCTGATACAGAAGAAAATCTCATCTACCTTAACACTTTACTAAAACACATTCTCAATATATCCTATCCGGAAGATTATCTTTCTTTCGGAACCCATGCATTCTCTTATTCCATCTTCCTGAACATCTCAAATTGGTCTGTTTATCTTCTGTTAGAACAGCAGCTGGTAAAAATTGGCGAAGAGACCTGTAATTAAGGAGAGAGTCAGAGCAAATGATTCTAAAGAGAAAATGACCACATCCCTCCTGCAGCAGTTTTGTGATGAGAAAATGAGGACTTTGAAAAAGAAAACAACCTGGATTAGTCCCAATATTGGTAGACAAACCTACCTACCAAGAAATTTAAGCAGTGAATAGACCATCTTGTTACACTTGGCTTTGTCAAATGCTTGAGTAAAGCCATTGTGTCTGAAAAACAAATCTTGTTCTGCTTATGCATCCAGGATGAAATCTCTTGAATTTTCAAAACAAACCCATGGTAACAGAATGTTTCCTCCAGATGGCCAAAAAAAAGCCTTTAATTTTGTCTCACAAATAAATTACAATACTTTAACCATGTTTGTTGCTAAAAGACATTGTTCCTCTTCTGAAACTGCAGGCTGGAAAGCACTGTATTTTCTGTATTTGTGGATGAAATCCTGGACTTAAATTCAGTAGATTCTTGTAATTAGCTTGAGTGGAGTGAGAACTTGGCATATTGTAAAAGGAGTATATATGTGTATGTGCTGAATATGTGTATATAAGAGTATATACTGAAAAGAATTCTGAGCTTCCTTTTACCTGAGGAATAAAATGCACAATAAAAATCAATTAACCTGAAACTGAAAAAGCTGCTGTGACTCATAGTTGGAAATATGGATATCATTTGGCTTTGTCTCAATGGAAGCAGGCACACATAAACATTTCTTCAAGTCTCTTTAAAATATAAACATGGAAAAAACTTTTTTTATAGTTTTTAAATAAAGCTAAGTCTGCATGTATAGGAGGAACTGGTTCTACCATGTGGTCTGTGCAGGGAGGAATGAGCTGCCTGACTTTTCCATAAGACTTTGTCTTCTTGAAAGTGAAGACTGAGGGGATAAGCATTTATTAGAAGGAAGAAGATACTTGTTTTGGAATAGGTCAGAGCAAATTGCATTTTCATAGCTGTATACACTGTACAGAGTGGGATGTGCAGCATCATGCATGTTGAGCAGGTAGATTGCAAATATATGCAGTAAGAACTGTGAAAAAAATAAAAGGGCTGTAGGTCTCTCTCACTTTTCCCAGAGCTTAGTATCTCTTTCCATATTTTGAGGCAGTAAGTGTGAAAGTAGTTGACCTAAGGCTTCAGGTTTTATCAACATGGCTATGTGTAATCCAGGTTTTTCATTTCCAAGAGTTCTCTAAACACTAGACCTTCATGCACACTTTACATCTTTTCTGCATGAAGTATGCCATTCCCTAGAAAGTTATGTGTGGAGCCAGCAAGGGTGTCCAAGCGATCCAGGATTATACTAGTTATGAGGAAAAAATTTCTACAGGAGAGGGAGAAGGGAAAATAAACTCTCACATCACATGGCAGGGCATTATGTGTGTTTAAATTCCTACCTTTACCATCCTCAGGCATTTCTGTCTCAGTATGTTTCTGGTACTAAAGGAGATACAGCCCTTGGGCCCTTTCAGTGCTTCATCCCTATAGATAGAGCACTCTCCTGTATACTGCTCTTCTTGCCTAGTTCCCTATGATGTTTTTAGCTGTTGTTATTACAGCTGTACGTTGTAACCCAACACTGCGTATGAAAACAAATGAGAAAAGGAAAAGGAAAATTGCATTTATTTGTAGTAGAGTGAAATGTTTCTTGTTAGGGAAGTGGAATGTACCACCTGCTGTATGAAGGGTGGTTACAAATAGCAGTGCATACACATGCTCAAACCTTCCCCCTCACAGTCTCACTTCACCTACACACTCTGGTTGCTCAGTAAGTAGTTGTACTTCATTAAACTCAACTTCAACCACTTGACTAAACCCTGATGTTCTTTCTCAGACCAAATTCCTCTTTCTTTTAGAGTAATTCAGCTTTCATAAGACTCAGATTCTGTGCTTGTTCATTTATCTTGTAATCATACAATGGAAATAACAAAACTTTTGTGAGTACAGAAAAAACCAGCAACTGCATGAGTACATAGTATGTGTATTTTTTTGTAAATTTAGAGCTTATTGTGAGATTATTTAGGAGATCTATGAGCCCTTTAACAGAATTGATTGTTGCCTACGAGTTCTACCTTGAACATCAGGCAAGGTTTCCAGAATAGACCTTCCCTAATGAATTAATTGTAACTGAAATACACTCAGATCCACAAGCAGATTCAGGCGTGATAGCTCAACATGTTACTGCACAAGACATTTATGCATCAAGCACCTGATTAAATTCATTAATAAACATTTAAGTTCTTGAGGTAATTCCTAGTGTGCCTAGTAATGGGGATTCACAGCAGTCAGGAGACTAGTCCAGATGACATCTCAACTAACCTGTAGGAAATTATGCTTCAATGCTGTAGCAGCACAAATGTAGCAAAGCTCAGCCTGAGACATTACAGGGAAAGGTGATATAATTTTAAAACAAAACCTATTTCATCCACTCACTCGCACCATCTCCCACATATTCAAATCCATTAAAACCTATGTGTCCAAGTAGTCCATCTAGTAACCAAAGCATTTATATTCAGGTTGTTTGAGCAGCATTCCTTGTGATGGCACAGAAGAGACAAAGGGTCCTGTCCTCCTCATACCTCCTGGTATTGTCTTGTGATGGTTTTGTATAGCTTTTTTGTCCTCTATGAGCTAACAGTCTTTTTAATCCTTCATATCTGTTAACTGCTGTCCTTTGTCTTTCTGTCTGGTAGTCTTTAGCAGTTGCAAGTAAAAATATTGGGGTCCTCTTAATCTGTGGGATCACCAGCATATGACATTCTTGCAGCCATTTTTCTGACAGGTGTTTGTTCCTCCAATACATTTCTGTTCAGAGAGGCCGGAGTGTTTCCATAGCATGTGGTTATGCATGTCCATGTGTGATTCTTTGTGAATAGAAAGTTGGACTGGTAGGTAAGTAGGGCAAGTAGCCTGGGAAACATATTGAAATGGCCTAAAGTGGAGGCTGGACACTGGAGGGGCCATTGAGTCTGCCAGTTGATTACTGGAGGGATCAGGAGGACAAAGCCAGGTGCTGGCCTGACCACGGGTACTAGGGTTCAAACAAGGGACCAGTTATGTGTGTGTCAGTGTATGAGGCAACAGGAGGTGAGAGGATCACAAGGCAAGTTACTGGATAGATTGACTGCCTAAGATCAGTTGCTGTGTATATCCATTGTGTGTTTGTGTGTGTGTAGGTCTACACCAGCAGCTGGAGTGGGGCTGAAGGCCTTGGGGCTCCTGTGTCTATGTCCTAACAATTTAGGACAATGGGATCCAAGGGCCACTTCCAATGCAGTCTGAGACTCTAGGCCAGTTACTTGAGGGATCCATGTCATACATATTTCCATATTTCCACTGAGAGGGTTTTATCCTGATGGACAGTAGAGGGGAACTGAAGGAGGTCGCTGATGCTGTCCATGTTTCACCAAGTGCTGTCTTTTCTGCCTGTGCTAGATAGTGTGGCTGATTGTCTGGATATTCGTACTGTGTATGTGTATTTGTCTGTGACCCTGTTGAGACTACATGCTCAACCTTGTTACTGGATGGAGACCTGAGATGAGTGGAACTGCTGAACTTCTACCAGGCTTCTGGATTGGGCAGCTTCTAATAGAGGGTGCTTCCTTTCCTGCTGCTTGTGCAAAGAATTTGACACTGTACCACCTGAAATCCTTGTCTCTAAACTGGAAAGACAGGATTTGATGGATGGACCACTAAGTCGATAAGGAACTGGCTGGATAGTTGCACTAAAAAAGCTGTGGTTAATGGCACAATGTCCAAGTGGTGAGCAGTGACAGGTAACATTCCTCAGGGGACAGGGTTTTTTAATACCTTTGTTGGCAACACAGAGAGTGGGATCAGATGCACCCTCAGCAAATTTGTTAATGACACCAAGATGTGTTATGTGGTCAACATGCTAGAGGGTAGGGACACAATCCCGTGGGGCCTTGACAGGTTGAGAGGTGGGCCTATGTGAACCTCATGAAGTTCAACAAGGCTGAGTGCAAGCTCCTGCACCTGGGTTGGGGCAGTTCCAAACACAAATACAGACTGGGAGGAGAATGGATCAAGACTAGCCCTGGGAAGAAAGACTTGGGAGTGTATGTGGGCAAAAAAACCCCAATATGAATTTGCTATTTATATTTGCAGCCCAGAACGTCTACCATATCCTGGGCTGCATCAAAAGAAACACGACCAGCAGGTCAAGGGAGGAAATTCTCTCCCTCTACCCTACTCCTGTGAGACCCTACCTGAAGTACTGCATCCAGCTCTGGGGCCCCCAACACATGAAGGACTTCAGCCTTATAAGAAGGCTGAAGAGAGACTTTGCAAAAGGACATGTAGTAATAGGACAAGGGGGGATGGCATTAAGCTGGAGGAGGAAAGGTTTAGATTAGGTATTGGAAAGAAATATTTACTATAAGGGTGGTGAAACACTTCTCAGGGAGGCTGTGGACTCCCCATTCCTGGGGATGTACAAGACCAGGCTGGATGGTGTTCTGAACAGCCCGTTGTATTGGAAGTTTGCCCAACCATGATAGGAGGGTTGGAACTAAATAATCTTTAAGGTCCCTTTTAACCCAAGCTATTCCGTGTTTCTATGATTCTATGCTTTTTTCTGCTCTGTTCTTCCTGGCAGTGATGCCAGTGAGATTTTCATGTGCAAAATGCACATGATTGATGTTGCTATTAGCTGAAATTTCCTAGCATGATTAATTACCTCAATTACCCAAGATATGGCATTCTAAAGACACACCATTTTAGGAAGTGCATGGTACTGCCATATGAAATTCATAACCCTTTAAGCATTCCTTAGTTGGGCAGATGAACATTGTGACATACAAAACTATTAATTGTGTTTAAAAATGTGCACCAATATTTATATAATGCAATAAGATGACAATTTTTGGGAAAGTGAAAAATGGTTCCTGCCTCAGGGAGTTTATAGTCTAAACTTAGATCTGACAATGTAAGTGATTGCAAACATAGGAGAACAGGAGTTACAATAATGGGAAAGTTGCATTTGCTATATTCTCCCTTTCTTGTTTACACTTGTTCCTGTCTTAGGTAGCAGTTTATAATTACTTAATTGGTATGAACTGAAAGTTGTTCTGTGGTGAAGCAGTCACATCGAGTAGGTATGTGAAAACGAGAGAGTGTAATAAAAAAGAGATAGGGAGAAACACAGTACAAGAGAAAGGTAAAAAGCATAAAATAACTGGATGGGTACAGAAAAAGTCATGAAGAGCAAGGTGAAAAGGCAGGAAAAAAAGGCAAGGAAACACCGACCTGCTACAGAGCACCTGTAAGACTAGAGAAACCATGCCAAAACATCTGTTGCACAACCAAGATGAACGTGCTGACAATTTCAATATGGTATATATTCTGGGAGCTCTGGGACAAACCCCTGAGGAAGGTGGTAGGATAAGCCAGAGTGGGGTGTCAGCAGCCCATTTCAGTTACTATTGCTTTTGGCATACAGAGAGAGACCTGTAGAGGAACAGCTTGCTGTCTACCTGGTTTGTAGATCTTGTGCAGTTCACACAGGGCACCTCTACAGCAGTGGTCTCCAAACATTTTTGATTGTACACCCTTATCAGTAAAAAAGTTGTAAGCAGATATTCTCAATATATTTTTATTTATTTATAAATTGCATGCATTTACTACTGTAATATTTTATTATGCCCTTTATAAAACATACAAACCCCTTGGAAATTTAAAAATGCAAAAAAGATGTAAAGATGAACTTCTATGTTTTATATTTTTTAAAATTTATTTATCAATGATACAAATCTCGTTTTCTTCCCAATTCACAATGGGCGGTGCATCTCTGGGGTGCAGACACATGAATTTGGAGACTGGTGTTCTGGGATACCCTCAGCGGGGTGAAATTATATGAAAACAATATGCATTTCTAGGCTGAGGTCAATCAATAGTTCTTTGCTCAAACAGATATTTTATCTTTTTAAAGTTTGTTTGCATATTACCAGAAGAACAGAGAAAGACAGTAGAAGAAAGAAAGTGATCAACAAGATGAGAAATGATAATTCAGTGCATTCAATTTTCTCTGGGAAAACTTCCTCATGGGTTTGAATTTGTGTCTGCACCAAAAAAATCAGGGATCTGAGATAAAAAAGCCATTCAAATCCAGTGAGTGAAAAGGAAGAAGCTATTTTGTTAAACGCAGGTTCTTGCTAAATATTGACAATATTACAGGTGGTTAGATTCCTAACATGAGCCACCCTTTCTTGTTACTAATTCATGACTCTGTTGTAGCCTTCCGTGATTTCTGGTCATGATGAATCCACCTACCATGGAAAGGATTGTACATATTTTATAATGTAAGTTTTTTAATCAGAAAAATACCTCAAACTTGTCTAGTTCAGAGACATATCCAGTTCTTTATCAGTGTTTGAAGAAAATGCATAACCAATGTATGATACTAGGGAAATTTATTTGTATAAAGATTTTTGTGTCCTGGCTATATGCTAAGAAAGTTTATTTTTAAACAGTCTAGACATAAATGTAAAAAAATATAATGAGAAAGATATTTAAATGGCAAAGTTTCACCATATATATAATCTTCCAAATGAAATCTGACATATATTGTCTGTATGGACAGTATCCAAAATTATAGCTAATGAACAATAACATTGCCAACCAAAACTTAAAATCAGGTATCCACAATTTGCTTTGTTTAGATTAAAAGGTAATTTTGGATTCTACACAAAATTCAGCATGTTGTGGGAAATAATTTCTGTACTTTACAGGACATCAGCCAAACTGTCATAGATCAAAGAGTGAGTGCAGCCTTTTACATGGTAAGTAGAAGATGAACATTTTTTTTTCTGAAATGTATACCATGATTGACACTCTGTTCCTCTAAAGAGAAGATAAAAGGCAAATGAAACTCATTAGACCAGGGAAAAAAATCCAATTCAAGAGTAGATCTGCTAGTGCAAGCACAGGTTGATTAGAATGTAATAAAAGTAAAATTTAAAATGTATTTAGATTATTTGGCAAAGCCAAATTATTTCTGCCAAACTTGTATTTTAAAACATAAAATGCCCATGGAACAATGAGCTTGGAAACAGTTACATTGGAAAAACAAAGCAGTGAAGATATGATTCAAAGGTATGAAAAAACATTCTCTTGATTTCAATCACTTGTTTAGGAATAATATCTGGAATTTAATAGCTGGACTACTACTGCAAAAAAAAATAAATCCAAGGAGTAAAATTTTAGTCCTGTTACAATAAATTTCAGATACAAGATCCTATAGAGCTCAATGAACACAAGATCAATCCCACATACTTTTCCATACTGTATATTAATATAGATATATACTGTTCTTATAAGTATATAACTTATATTTGTTCACAGCTGTATAATTTGGAATAGATGTGGTTTAACTACTTTGCATTTTTTCTAACAAATCATATGTGACACTAGGAAAATATAGTCAGTTGTAATTTTATAACATTTTAAAAATTGCACAGTGTATGACTATTTTGATATTTGTGTATGTATTGATAGATCTTTTGAAGTTCTCTAAAAACCTGTTGTCAAATGGAAAACATCAATATTTAATCTCATCGTAGTTGGGAACAATGTCTTATATTACTGCAACTCCTTCTTAACATATTTTGCAAATTAGTCTATTGTACAACAGGATATGAACATTTCCTGCTTTCCTCTTTCATTAATAACATATAATTACTGCAGGAAATATCACACAATAATCATGCTAATCAGCAAGATGGATTTTAATACAGTCAACTACAAAATTTGCTATCCTTTATGATGCCAACATGTAATAAAAATTCCTAGGCCACTCAATGAAAAAGAACAGTAATATCTCTTCCGTGGGTATTTTTTTTTGGTTGTTCTTAAAAGAACAAAAGAGCAGCAGTACAGGCACAGTCAGTCCCTCTAGCCATTGCACATGTTTAGAAAAAGTACAAGAAGAAGTTAATGATATAACAATATTTCTTTGGTAAATCCTCCAAACCCTTAGCAATCAGCAGGACAGAGAATCATAGAATCATTAAGGTTGGAAAAGACCTCCAAGATCAAGTCCGACCTTTGATCAGTTAACACCCTGTCAACTAGACCATAGCACTAAGTACCATGTCCACTCTTTTTTTGAATACCTCCAGGGATGGTGACTCCTCCACATCCCTGGGGGACCCCTTCCAATACTTCAGAATACTTTCTGTGAAATTATTTCTGATCAACCTGAACCTCCTCTGGAGCAGTTTGAGGCTGTTTCCTCTTGTTCTGTTGCTTGTTGTCTGGGAGAAGAGGCAGAACCCCCACCTTGCTACAACCAACCTCCTTTCAGGTATTTATAGAGAGTGATTAGGTGTCCTCTGAACCTCCTTTTCTCCAGGCTAAACGACCCTAACTCCCACAGCCACTCCTCATATGACTTACTCTCTAGATCCCCCATCAGTTTTGTTACCCTTCCCTGGACACGCTCCATATGAGTCAAGGTCATATTTCTTGTTTCATATCTCTTGATGTACTTTTTCTTTCCTGTGACTTTTCTTTTTCATACTGACAAAACCTCCTTGAAATTCCTATAGTGTCTCATTAATGAACAGGACAGATTTATGGAAACCAGCTTGAGAAAAGAAAGAGTAGCAGGAGTAGAGTAAGAGGGCAAGTAGCTATAAACAAACAAATGGTATCGCCTTGTGGATAAAGATTAATGAAAAACTTGTGATGGATCTCTGTCACTGAAGCCAGCTGGCAGAACACAGTCCACAGTTTATTATGACATAGCACTAAACTCTTTTACCACCCGAGACAGACTGCATGAAATTACCTATGAGGAATGGATTCTGGTCTATGTAAATTCATGATTCAAATCTAAATATGGTTTGGAAGAGTGTATTGGCTGAGGTCAAGCTCATGCTAAGAACCACACTAGAAATTATAAAACAATATAAAAATTTTCAAAGCTGATGAAGCTTCCATGCCCAAAAGTCATCTCTGGCAATATCAAATTATCTATGAAAGGTGAAACCTGTGTGATTCTAATAGTGTTTTTTGTTCTACAGGGCTCTGTTAGACTAGATTTAAATGATCTTTTCAGCATGTCACTTGCTATTCTAAAAATCTTGTAATCTTGAGGGGAGGAATCTTAAATTATAGGAGGAAATTTCTTAGGAAAAGCTTTGGTCTCTCTGTTAGAAGTCAGTTGTCCCTATTGAAGAGATGGAGAAATAGAACTGAGCCTTAAGGAACAAATAGCTGTCCATTAGAATATGCAGAATGACATGAGAGAAAATTGTTCAGCCATTCAAACATGGTTACATCCATTCTCATCAGGATCTTCAGAGATGTCAGAGAGCATTTTTTTACCAGTGGTAGTGAAGGAAGTTGATCCATACTTGTGAAAAAGCCAGGCTGATCTTTCTCTTTTGTCCAGAGGAGACCTTTAACTGCAATAATAATCCTGATTGCTTAGGTTTGCTAGTCTTCTCCATTTGTTCTTCTCCTGTATAAGATAAGAATTTAATTCTGATTTCTTCTGAACACAAATGTTCCCAACTCAGCATTAATGAAATATTTAGGAAACACAATGCAATCAAGACACATTCATTGTTCTAAAATAGGCAATGAGGCTTTCCAGTTGATGAGCTTAGTGTAAATTTCCTGACTAATTAGGTCATATAGATTAAAAACTGAAACTTTACTTTTGTCTTCAGACTGTAGTGCATTCCAAAATTGCATCTTATAAATGAAATAATATTAATGAACTAGTTCTAGGAATTTTTCTACAGCACAAAACCTTTGTTGTTGTTGTTGTTGTTGTTTTTCTCCTACCAGCCAGTTAAAATGACTAAGTAGTTTTATTCAAGGTTGCCAGTACACTGCAGCTGATAATGATGGTTTATACTACAGCACTGCTAACTTTGATATCTAGCAGATAGTATCAACTGCTAGACAATCATACCCCAAGACTCTTAAGAAGTTCAGTGAATTCTATATTCACAGGCCACGGTACCTGGGTAGATCTCAATGTTGCTCCTTGCAAGATCAAGCCTTTATCAAGCCTATTGTTGAAGTCAGTGAAGCTTCAAATCAATATATGGATTTTCTGAGGAGAATCCCCTTGAATGTTTGGTACATAATAGTGTATATAACTTTGAATATATGGTTGCAAATAACCTTGTACTGAAAATTGCTTTTCAGTGGCTTGTTGAGTGATTACAGTTCATCAAATCCTAATACATTAAAATTGATATAAGAATGAGAAATCAGTGAAAGGCTTTTTGGAATGTTCTACTTTTGTTAAGGAATGTCAATAAGCAGAAAAATAATGTATAACATTTTGAATCAGTAACTCTCATTATTCATTGTCTGTTTCTAGTCCCTATATGATGGAGTTTTTCCCCTTAAGTCTAAACCTCTTCAATATTAGAAAAACTTACTGTTTATATAGGACTAAATGTATTCTTTGAACACTATTATCTATCAGCTTTTGGAGACAATTTAGTCAATGTTATGCATTTCATAACCAGTCTAACTTTTTGTGGCTGGCATCTGTAGTACTTGTAACTGACTGCAAGAGAATTGTTAAGTAGTGTTGTGTTTTCTTTGCACTCCCATTACACTTAAACTCTTGTAAACTGTGTTAAGTGTAGGCCCTGGCTTAAGATCAGGCTAAGCAAAAGGAGAATGAGAAACTACTGGACATGATGTGATACACTTGAAAAATATGAGAAATAACAGCACAGCAAGGATGTTTAGTTGCTGATGCTAGCCCAGATGACCTTGCCAGGTTCTCTCCTCTGAGAAACCATTGCTGAGTCATGGTCTCAGGAAAGCAGTACAATGACCTACTAAGAAGCTGATAAAGGATAGAGGAACCTAAATTGCAAAGAGATTATTAATTTCTGGTCTCTTTTCAGCATTTAACTTATCAAAATTAGCCTAACATAAGAATTGGCCCCAGGAAGAGGCTCTAGTTCCAGATGCAACCCTATGACCACATCTGTCAGACTTAGGTCCTACTTACTCTTCTGTTTTATTTTACTGCTGTCTTCAAACAGCTTGTTACTTGTCAAAGTCTTTTCACTGCTAAAATGCAGGATGTTTCATGCTGTTTATAAACTCATGTTCTAACAGCAATTATAGCTGAAGAGATAACACCTAAGGTGTTTGACCTTATCTGGACTTATTTTATTGACTAATACATTAATAGTTCATGATGATCCTACTTAGCGATTATGTAAGGAAGATTATAGCTAGCACTTCAATTCTGCAGCCCATTTGTAAGGCACTATTTCTTCATGTTTATCATGCTATGGAAGAGTTAATCTATTGATTCTTGTCTCAGAGTTTTTTGCAATAATTTTCTTTAAGAGCTCAGTAATTCGTACTGTGTGGAGACATATTTTCTGAGTTCAAGGAAATAATAGAAAAATTTCAATTACATTTTAACTTACTGATTTTTTTTATTATAGTTTCCTCTTCTATATTTATAGGCTTATGGAGAAGGCATTGCGTCTGTATCTGATAGCCATCTACCTACTTTCTAATACATATTGTCACTGTTTTATAAGGACTATGTCCTGCAAAGTACTAAATACTTTGGCTCTGATCCTGAAGAGCACTTACATGCATGAGACATCACATTGACATCAAAGAGATGTCTCAAACATAGAGAGATAAGGACATGTTTAAGTGGCCAGCCACAATATTTGTAGAATTAAAATATACAGATATCAGTACTGGATGTATATTTAAGCCAAATAGTCCAAATCCAGAAAAAAATATTATTTTGTATTTTAAAATATTGTTTCAGTTTGATAAAAATACTATGAATCCCTTGAGGACTGTATCCATGGATTTAAAGCTTGATCTACTACAATGGTAAAATCAAACCGGGAAGCTTGAGTACTTAGACAAACTTCCTGAAGATCTGTAGCATTCATGTCAAAGAGTTTGGCCTAAACTTGCCTTTAATTTCTTTACATAAGAACTGGGTCATGTAGCAGAGTGTACTCCTATGATCTCAGAGAGACTCAGACAATTAACACTTAGTACCAACTGTCTGGAGTAATTTTATGTGTTCTGTGCTGCTTAGTGATCTTGATATCTCTGTCTATGCTTACTGTACTTTATGCAATAACAATCTGTTTGCTGCCTTGACAGCTTTAGCATGATCATTTTCACACATGCAAAAAATAATATGCTTACTATACTTCATGCAATAACAATCTGTTTGCTGCCTTGACAGCTTTAGCATGATCATTTTCACACATGCAAAAAATAATCTTTTTTCCCTCTTTCCAGCAGTCAACTTGAAAATAATTTACCTTATTCTTCACTGACTGTTTATAGAGATTTCCATCAGCAGGCATTAACTCAGATAGGAACACCAGCTCCAGTGGATTTACTCATGTGAGGAGCTAACTACCATTATTAGGACATGGGTACCTTCTTCAAAATTTGCCTGTATCTAAATGAATGCAACCGATGCTGCCGAAAAAGAAACTATTTACTTGCTGAAAAATTCTCAAGTATATTTGCTAGCCTTGAATCTCAAGAGACTAGAGATATGGCAAGCTTCGTGTGAAAAGATGCTTAAGATTGAGAATATGTAGATAGACCTTTGATTACTGTACAAGATTTTACAGTTGTCTTCTTTGTCAGCATTATCTTTCAACTCCCAGTTTATTTAGTTTATGTAATGAATTGTGATAGTTTATTAATGGTTTCCATAATATAATTAATAGTTTATATATTTTATAATATTTAATGCTATTAAAGATGAGAGTGCTATGTAAGATGAAAGATGTTGGCACATGCCAAGCCCCAGATTTTTCCAGTTTATTTTGTAAAGTAGTGTATAAAATTTTTTTCTGGCATTCTTCAGTTCTTCCTTAAGGAAAAAGAATTCTGAGTTTTTAACAAGCAAGATCTGCCTCTGTTTCAAACCTGTGGTGGTGTGTATAGTTTTTTCTACAATGGTGGCAATCAACCTCCATGTGTTTTTATGAACATGGGGTTCATATAAAGCTTTTTTCTCTCAGTCTATTTGCATGTTCAGACATTCAGATCCATAAACTGTGCTCTCAAAGGTCAGCACATCCAAAGGTAGTACTGGCCAAAGTTTACATGGCAACAGAAGGCTGGGTGAAGCACCAAAAAAACTTGTCTAAGACTGGAAACATTTATTCCAGGTCTTGAACAGCAATAACATTGTGTAAGAAGGACATATAATAAAACCAGGCACAGCTAGAAATGCTTCAAGCAAAACCTGTTTGACCATAGGTATCATGCCAGAGAGGGACTCTTTGTAGGGACTGCAGTGATAGGACAAGGGGTAATGGATTCAAACTGAAGGAGGGAAAGTCTAGGTAGGATGTGAGAAAAAAGTTTTTTAATCTAAGGGTGGTGAGACACTGGAACACGTTGCCCAGGGTGGCTGCCCCGACCCTGGCAGTGTTCAAGGCCAGGTTGGATGAGGCCTTGAGCAACCTGATCTTGTGGGGAGGTGTCCCTGCCCATGGCAGGGAGGGTTGGGACTAGACGATCTGTAAGGTCCATTCCATTCCAACAATTCTATGAGTCTATGTATTGGTTATGAATAGCATATAAATTTTACTGCAGATAAGAATTATGGATAATGCATGGTTACTTTACTATTATGTCCTCTACATCTTTTTCCTTCAGAGAAATTCAATAGAAAGGATGCAGGGGCTAGAGAGACTGATTTATTAGAGAAGAACAAAAGAACTTACATATGCATAGCTTGGCTAAATAATAATTAAGGAATTGACACTAACACTATAAAATGTTGCTTAGCGAACAATCCTGCAATAGCAGATGAGGGGGCTTAGATGTACTAGTATTTATTAATTGTGTTGCAGTTATGCTTAGTAGGCCCTGCTACGTTAGCTACTACACTGTGCTGGTTTGAAAGCAAACCAGTGAGAGACTCCAAGTCAGAAGCACAATTTAATAGGAAAACCAAACCAAAACAACAACCAATGCAACAGTACTAAAAGAAACCAGTGACAGAGTCAGAAAGCAACCTGACACCCTGTCAGTCAGGGTTTAATTTAATTGTGGCTGCAGTCCTCCTGGAGTGATGGTTCTGTTGGAGCAGTGACCCTGTAGATCTGGGCCTCTCCCGAAGGTCCAATGGCAACTCTTGTCCTCTGGGAATTCAGCAGGCAAAGGGCATCTGTGCTGGTCCAAACCCCAGCTTATATCCCTGTGGGAATGCTTGGCTCCTCACCTCCATGCAGGAATGCCCGGGGTGAAGCATCTCACAATGGGATGTAACTCTCTGCATGCCTGGGTCCCAGGCAGCCCATTAAAGAGAGACAGCCCCTGGGGGACATCAGGGACCAGGAGACAATGATGACTGTCCCAACCTGCTTTAACAGCTTGGGGAGACCACAATAGAATAGATACCATTGGCTACCCCAACACTGCAACCCAGGACATACACAAACACCCAGTAGGAAACAGTGCCTAAAGAGCTTGCTGTGGGAACAAAGAGGACAAGGAAACACCTTGCACCAGGCAAAAGCATTATGGGAGTAACTGAGGTAGGAGTGGAAGTCCAGTTTTATTCAAGACAGCTCAGTTTAGCAGTTTCACTGGTAGTTTATCTGAAACACACTGCTGTTTCTGCTTCCATGGGCATAGCCAGAGTATTATTTCAGAAACATGGTCTGGTTCTTGTTGTGTTGGGGTCAGTGCAGTTATAACTGCAAAGAATCCTGTAATGCTCCTATGCAAAAGGTAAAACTAACCATTCAACTAATAGGATACAGACAGTATTAGATGAGGAATGTGTTCATCTCCACAAGTAAGTGGCAAAGTACAACTAGTGGAGATCCAGATTTGTGTTGTTATAGATTTTCATGGTAAAGTATTTCAGATGTGAAAGTAATGTTTTCATTTGCAGACCCCCAGCCCTTCCCACAATGAAACTGAAATCCCTTTTCTCTCCTTTTCATATGCTTACATACAATGAAATTTAAGCTTCTTTGAACATCATCTTCCAATTACTCAAATTCACATAAAACTAAGCTTCTTGTGCTCATCACAGATCCTCCTGTTGAAGCCATTCCCATCTGCACTCCATGCTGGCTTGTCACCATGGTGAAACTTGACTTCCAACACAGCCAAGAAACCTCTCTTCTATCTCCTGTGATAGTCAGGAGCCATTGACTGCAGAAGAAATGTCATGTCTGGAGCACCATCAAGATGACCACAAAGACAACTTGAACTCCCTGCACAAAATGTGGGAGCAACCCTTGTTATTCACTGCTGCAGGCACTGCTCACATCCACAGCACAACTTCTTGGTTGTCCCAGAAGATCAGAACCAAAAATGAATGATTACGCAGTTACATATTTGCCTGGGGGTTAATAGAAATGAGCAGGAACAAACACATTATCTGAAACAACACTTTTCATGCATATTATTGCATTGCAGACCAATCCAACGCAGGCAGGCTTAGAGTTTAAGCTTTTTATCCCTGCAATTAGGCTTTATTGTCCCTCAAGATCTATGTCATAACCTCTTCTAAAGAAGTAATGGATGGCTTGCTGGCTGCTAATCTGAAAATAATGTTTTTATAGTACAGAAAATTCAGAAGTAATTTCTGTTCAGAGCAGAAAAAAAAGCTTTAATTTCTCTGCAAGACAGATGTTTAGGGAGCCTTAGAGTAAACACCAGTACCATCTGGATGACATGTCACCCTACCCAGATGGAAAATTGCTACTTAATACTGGCTATGGACAGAGTTGTGTAAAAATACCATGAAATTTCAGATTAAACAATGTTGGAAAATCCATTTAAACTGCCAGTAATTACTTCATCATTTTAGGAGTTTGAAGAAAAAAAAAAGTTGGAAAATTAGCAGAGCTTACTATTGTATCTGAATATGATTCTACTCAGAAGTTATCAATTCATAAGGAACATTTTCTTTCAAGGACAAGATTTTAAAATGTGCTAAGTGAAAATATTGCTGAAGAAAGCTGCAGCTTGTGTTTTTAGTTCTAGCAGGTGCCTTAATTGCTGCCTCTCATTTTTCTAAAAAGAATTGGAACAATATTGCATAAGAATGATATGTAGATATTTTCTAAAAAGAATTGTAGCAATATTGCATAAGAATGATATGTAGATAAGAAAATCTATTATTTAGTTAGTTCAGACCTAGATTTGATACTGTACCAAAAGAACAGTGCATGTTACTTAACAGGAACTTTGAAAGAGATAACATGTAGATTCCTCTATCCACTGTTTTTTTCCTATGCACAGTTAAATCTATAACCTATCATTTAGCAATGTTTGAAATAAACACAAGCCATTTAAAAGAGTTTAGAAACTGTGTTCAAGAGACCATATGGGAAAACCAAATATTTTGCTACTGGCCCTGTTGACACTGCCAACACCTACAGTGGATGCTAAAGTATTTTTCTAGCCCTTCTCAAAAGTAACACCCAGAAAAGTTGAGTTTCTAGGAACCTCAGTCCAGACTTGCTATGATTCATTTTTTCAGAATACAAGAGGGCTCTCTGTGAATGAAGTGAAGCTCTTGTAATGCTGAGAACCAAAGTCCCCAGGTGCACCTTGGCTTCAAGGCACATTTTTGTTTACAGCAGTTTCTTATTTCCAGGGACGGAAATACCGGTTATGTAAACACACTGGTCATGCAGAGAGGCTCCAGTGTGTGGCTAAGGACAGCATCTCCTTCCTTCCCTTTCCCTCTGCCCTGCAGTCCAGCAGGCATCACAGCTTAGCCCTACTCCCTACTCTGCTCCCTGCCAAACCTATACAGAGAGCCTCTTCAGACCCCTACCAGCAGCATCTGTGACCATCCTTGCCACACTGTCTGCTGCTCCTTCTGCTTCTCTCCTCCAGAGTGAGATGATCTTCCTTCAAATACATCTAAGGCAGCCTAATCTATAACCCTACTTCCATTTTCAGTACAGAAGCGTACACCAAAATGATTCTTCCATTACTCTGAAAAAGGAACAGTGCTTAAAAAACCCGCCACTAGACAATCACCTATACTTTGACAAGTCTATCACTTCTGGAGAAAGAAATGTTCACTGACAACCCAGGCTGTCCGGCAGGCTGATGCTGTGCTAATGAGGGAAATCTTCCTCTCTGTATCTGTGCTTACCACCAACATAATTCTAACTACTTCCACAAGCCCCACTGAACATAGATGTTAGCATATAGAAAGAGAATTAACATTGGCTTTTCTTTTAGGAAAACATGAAGGGGTTTATTAAAATAAAACTAATTGATTTAAAAGGTTTTGTTGATAAACAATAGCTATATAATAAAAACCCCCAGCTACTATAATCAGGATATATCATAAAATTTACGTGAGTCTCATGCTGAAAGGTGACTAGTAGGGCACAATGTATGCTAATTTTCCCTTCTAAATTCTGCTGCAGATTTGCTGAGTTTAAAAGCATAACCATTGCAATAATAACAGCTATGCAATATTTTGTAACTGCTCACAAGGCAAACTCATATCCTGACTGAAAAGCTGTGCCACATTTCCTCTTTATTCTCATCTAGATTCTGCAGGATAAATTTCCTTATGCTACATCTATATAGTCATGTTACTGTAAGGTAGATACTCTGGTCTGTATGTGGTTGCCTCTTGCTTTGCACAGTGACCGGAGAAGGAGCTGGTAAAGAATTTGCTGCATGCTTTTTTCAAAGTGTTACAGCATTTTAGTCTCTACCTATGGATACTTCTATTTTTCATATTGGTGACTGAATTGCAATTTTGTCCACTGTTCCCTTGATAGATATGAATCTAGATAATAAGTTGCTTTTGTTAGAATTACTGCTTTTAAGTCAATGACTCACAGTAGCTGAAACAACAGCTAAAATTTTATCTCCTTTGGTTCACATTAAAGAATACCATGAAACTGATTGTGTTTGTCAGAAATGTCCTGAATTCAGTGTGAAAGTATCTGGATTGAAGGAGAATTAAAGCATATGCAGTCTCAAATGCAAGAGTCTGTTACAGTGCTTACTCTCTGGTGTCAGTCCTCCCAGTGCAACACAACCTCCTCCTCTTTGCAATAGCCTAAAACAAGTGATCTACCTGGGGCCATCACTGTTATATTCTTTGTGCTGCACAGGCAGGCTTGTGGTAGGCTTAAAATGCTTTAAACTAGTCTGAATACAGATGTAGGCATGTTAAATTGATTGACTGATCTGCACTGCTTCTTGTGTGGTTAACTGGCTTAACTCCAGGGAACATAAACTCCACCTGTCCTCTAAGAGACTTCCTGCCCTGAAGGGCAAATTCTCTTAAACAATACATATCTCCTGGTGGAAAGACACTTCCAGCTGCCAGGTGTATTTTAATTTTGCCAGCTTTACTGGACATCATGATGTAAGTCACATGATCAACATGGCCTGAATTTTCTAGCATGTGGCTAGAACATACTCAGCATTAGGCTTCAGATTTATACTGATGTTTAAATCATACATGGGATTTTGAACTATGTTATTACTCTTGACCTTCCAGTTAATTGCTTATTTTTTTCCAAATTCACCTCACTTTTCTTTCCATTCCAAATGATCATTCAGCACTGTGACCATTACCCATGATTATTGGGCAATTCTTGGAACTTCAAGTAGATATCTAAGAAAACCCTAAATGCTTCCCTGAGCAGTTTAAGGCCCAACGAGAGTGGCTTAGAAACAAGAACTTTTAAAACCAGACACAAGAAGAAGATTCAAATGTTAGGAGTGTCTTTATAAATTGAAGGTGATTGCATTAAGTCAGTTATAAATTTTCCGACTAAAATCTACATAAAGAGAAGCCATTTATAAAATAATTGGTGATCCAAATTGTTAAATGTTTGACTAAGATTTTCAGCTAAAGATTTAGATACACAAATCTATTCACAAAAGACATTAACCTTTACTACTATGTCACTCTATACTCTGTTTTCCTAGAGAACTGGAACGAGATTTTTCTCAGGTAAAATATGTGTCATGGATGGAAAGGTGTTGCTTGAACAAGTTGCTGAATTCTTTGGTATGGGAATATTCATGTGATGTTTGTCACTAAATGTCTCCATGTATTTGGTGATTCAAAGTAATCCAGACTACAGATTGGTGTCCAAGTTGCTCAGTTAGAGGCAGAATTCAAAAGCTTGCATGCATAAAATTGTGCAGAGGAAAACGTTTTTTTCTTTCAGGACAAGAATTTATGGAGACACAAATTCTAACAACATGAGATTTTACTCAGATTGTTTAGCCCTCATCTGTGAGTTGCTGAGTTCAGCCCTGTGCCCTTACAGTAACTGCAGCATCTCTGTTAATCATTCCTTCAGAGCAGGGAAAAGATGCTCAATTTTTTTCTTGCAATTGTCTTTATCTTCTGTGTGCTTCATAGAAAAATTTCCCAAATTATTTTGCATTTTATTACTCCCAATATAATTTTTTGTAGCCTTCCAGTCTTACTTCTCAGCCATGTAAATGGTGTTTTAGTATCATTATAAAGCTGTACCTATCTTTTCTTCTATGTGGTTTATAATTTGACTTTGAAGTTAATATAAAAAAAATCTACTTTCAAAATGCTTTTGACAATGAATACTTATATTCCTGGGAACAAGTAATAACTACAAGAGAAGTGGAGAAATGATTGCACTTGGCTTTAAATCTTTCTTTTAGTTCTGGTTTTCATAAAGACAAACAGAGGAAAACACTGCAAAGTGGAGTCCAGTGAGGGCAGAAAGGTGGAATCAGGGCTGCTCAGAATTGAGGGAAGAGGTTAATTTTCAAGAAAAGATCAAATTAATTCTTCATATAGCATTTGTATCCCATGAGCCAGGTTCTGTCCTGGATTCAAATTAAACCAAAACCTTCATGCACAATATATATTCTAACCTCTGAATTTCACTTACTCTATGTCAAAACAAGAAATCAGTTTCCCAAACTTTCTTGAAAGGGTTACAAATATTTTGGTTACCTAAATTAACTTTTTAAGCCGTAATGAAAGACAAAATCTTTCAGCAGACTCTAAATGAAGCTAATGCTTACTGAGCTGGCAGGGAGACTACCAGGATCAGTTGCTTTTTTAAATGGCTTTGAGATTCCAATCACAAAGAAAATGAATAGTGTATATAATATGCTTTGAAAGAACATGAAAGGACTTAGCATCTGGTTATTTCTATTGGAGATGCTACATATGTAAACAATGTATGTAACTTCCTTAAATCACATGAGGGAAATACTGGGACGGAAACCAACAAATCCATTCCAGGTTGTTAATACTTTTCAAATTTAGCTCATATTTCTTTTCAGTGAACATGCAGTTCTAGAGATAGTTGATTGGAATACATAAAATATTTGAAACACTTTTCCTACTGAAGAAGTCTAAATAAATGCAGATCTTTTTTTACTGTGTTACATAATTTAAAAATGCTGAATTATATAACAAAGCTGTATATTGTTCCATTCAGAAATATGTGGGAAATGAAAGAATATTAGAATTTTTGTTGATGTTTCACTTCCTTTTTCTTAATAATGTCCAAACATAATGAACTTGAAAGTTCATTATTTTTAAATTGCCTTGCTTCATTTCTACATTGTGTTAGAAGATATTTTAGAGTTTATGACTCAATAAAACACTATTAGGATAGAATAGCTCTGTACTAACTTAGAAAGTAGAGTATTACCTATCACATATGCCGTTGACTTCCTCTCTTATTATTTAGAAATTTTTTCTGCTTTCCAAGCTGCTCATGACTACATGTAAAATAACTGCAGGAGCAGACACTGTAACAATGTGGTTTTATTGGAGACTGAAAAAGCAGGTGCACCTCAAGCTGGTCAAAAGTGCAACATGCTGAATTTTAGCAAGGTTCCAGGACTAATTACTTCATTGATTTTGTTGATGGAGGGTTCAAATTTCTTGGTTTGATATTACTGTGTACATCATTTGGCTAATCTTTGTCTCCAAACCAGAAGATTCCATGACATGACTGAACTGTGAGAGGTGTAAGAGGCATGGCTTGCAGCAAAACTGCTCAGCTGTTACATCAGCTACCAGGACTGTAAAGCTTCTTAGGTCAAAATAACCCCCAAGCCAACAAACAAAACCACCTGAATTTTGAAGTGAGAACACTTCCCAGCTGAAAAATCATGTTGAGTTTAGCTTCTTTAGCTAGCTGACTGGACAGGTAAGTGGAGAAATATGCAAATTATCATGATAATTTAGGAAGATTGGAAACAAGTTTTATTGAGCATATTTTTAGCACAATAGTTTGATCTTTGTTTCTGATCACTTTTCCAGGATCATATGCCAGTAATGAATATGATTGCTTCTTTGGAACAATGGTGATGACAGGAAAGTCCTTTAATAGCAAACATTGCTCAAATAATCATATTCATGGATCAGAACATTAAGCTCAAAATGTCTGAAGAAGTAAGAAGTAACAGTAGAACAGACACTTTTCTAGGTGATCCAAAAATGCTATTTTTGTGTTTCTGATTGAACTGAAAGCTCTAAATGTTTTAAAATATTTTGAAGTGATTGCCACAGTGTTTGAATGTCTCATAGCCTCTTCTCTTTGTTTTGTTTTGGTTTGGTTTGGTTTTTTCTTTTTATTCTGCTGTCTTATACTGAGGTGGTTGGAAAATTTAAAGTATATTCAGAAGAGCAGTTTTAGAAGTCAGCATTGGAAATATCATTTTTTTATCTAATTTTTCTGAGAGAAGATGTTATAAAAGTACTTTCTTTGTACTTCACTTGAGGAAGGTGTTAGATCTGAAACAAAGGTACTTTTTCACTATTTCTCTTCTGGGGCATTTGAATGACGAAAATGTTAAAAAGTATTCACCAGTAAAGATTTTAAATAGCCCTAGATAATTAAATGAATTGAGTTTGAACTGAATATTTGATGTTTTTACTGCTCTTCAAATTAATTTAAATTTAAGGCTAATTTGTTTACTGCCCTTCAAATGTTCTTAATCTAGAAAATGCCATGGACATCTGAGTTCATAATGTAAAAATGCAGCAGAAAGTTAGAAATACATAGTATTTTGATTTTCTCTCTTTTTCATTTGCTTTTTTTAATCAGAAGGTTGCAAATCCAGAAAGTAGTTATAGGTCATCCTACCCAAAAACCCCACTCTAAACTAAGATTTTGCTGAATGCCAAATATAACACTTTCAAATACAAGCGATGCAAGAGGTTAATTTCTATGTTCCACTATCAGAGGATCCAGAAATCATTTCCTTTTGTAACCAAAGGGATTTCTGGGTTTTAAGATACAAGAATGAGCAGGTTCAGAAATGTGCATAAGCCCTGATGGGACAGGAAGGCTTTTGCAGCATTGAATTTTATCCTCCATTATTAAATTAACATCACTTTGGAGCTTAAAAAGAAAAGGCCTGTTGCCAGAAAAAATAAGCAATGTGCATGCTAGTGTTACTACCTGACCTGGAAAATATCTCCATGTTCTGCAGAGGTCTGTCATTTTTAATTTGAAATCATAAGGAAATATAATTAGGCTGGATTTCTCATTAATAATAGAATATTTGAAATGAGAAAAAAATAGGCCACCTTCAAGTTGCTATAATATATCATGCTTAATTTGAAAATGGAATTATTTCTTTCCACAAAATGGTAGATACCCAAGAGTGAGGTAAGACTTCCATGTGAGTCAAACTGATTCAAACTGTTCAGGAAATGGTTGGATCTATGAAAGCTCCATTTGTATTAATGCTTTTAAACTACATTTTTATAAAATATTTTGCACTTCTGTAGCACCTTCATTCCCTCTTTAACACCAGCATTCATAACCACCACTGAAAGTAAGATTGCAGTGGATACTTGAGAACTGTAACAGATGGACCTGTATTCCCTAAAGAAGTTACACTGAAAGGAAGGAAGGCACAAATTGAGGGAGACAAAAAGCGGTTAAGAGGAGGTGATATCCTCAGTGGTTTACAGCTCCTTTACATATGAGTGACCCGTTCTGGTCTAGTGCCTACTCTGGCCTCTTTCTTTCTCACTGGAATTACTGCTGCTCAAAAAGATCAGTGTGTGAAACCCCTCTACAGACTAGAAAGTTTTCTCAAAGTGTTGTGCAAGACTGGAGTCACTGCTACTGGCAAACAATGATGCAGAGGGGTTTTGTTAGACCCTCTGTGCATGGTCAATGTTATTGATTAATGAATTAAGCTGGAAAGATCCTACTGTGCTGAGCAAAAATAGCTGCAATATAAGAAATTCTGTGATAGCATGAATTCAGGGCAGAAATTAATAATCACCCACAGCCCAAAACATCTGAACACCAAGTTGTACAGCTGATAAGCTATTTCTAAGGAGGCATAATTGGAGGTCTGCAGTTATCCATGGAAATTATGCACAGTATTTGTTACATATGTAGCTTTCTTGCAAATGAAGAGTTCCCTGTTCTGCCTACTACCTCCAAATATTGAAAAACATTTAGAATCATAGAATGATATAATCAACCTGGTTGGAAGAGACGTCAAAGATCATTGAGTCTTACTCTACTGTCATTACTAGACCATGGCACTAAGTGCCACATCCAGTCTCATCTTGAAAACCTCCAAGGATGGTGAATTCACCACCTCCCTGGGCAGCCCATTCCAATGCCTGACTACTCTCTCTGTAAAAAATCTCCTCCTAATATCTGACCTAAACCTCCCCTGGCAGAGCTTGAGTCTATGTCTTCTTGTCCTACTGCTAGATGCCTGTGAGAAGAGACCAACCCCCATCTGACTATAAACTACTTTCATTTGCTGTTATATGTCCTTTTCTTGTCAGCCTCGCCATTCAATACTGATGAATGTGAGCCAGTCACAATGTACCCTAAACAATTTGCAGTTATAATTTTGCGTAAGTATAACGAAGGGTCCTCTTTTACTCCATCAACGCTTTCTATCCTTTTATGAAAATATACGATTATTTTGCCTGTAAGTTTTATGTTTTATCTAGATTTTACATAAACTTCTACTTTTTAATGTCATTTCTCTCTCTCTTCAGCTGCCTGGGAACCTGATTCAAATGCCTGATAAATATTTTGCTTTGCTGTTTTTTAGATAAGAGGCTAAACCCAGCATATAGCCCAAACACTTTTGACATCTCCCCTCACATTGTAACCAGTGACCACTATCAATCACAACAAATTTTTTCAAGAGAGGAAAGATAGTCTAAGGATTAGAGAATGCAATTTTCAAGATCTGATTTTGGCCCTTTGCTGTACCAAAAAGATACTATGTCATATTGAGACCATTCCTACATCAGGACTGAGGTTCACAAAACAGGACTTACATTAATGTTTAGAAAACTAACCTTTCATTAGAGCAATCTGAATAACCCAGTAGCAGAGTTTTCTCCAGCAAATTTCCCATGATACTCAAAGTGCTGCATTGAAAAATTCTGCACAGAAATAGAAACTCCATGAACAGAAAATCTATCAAAGACAAATAAACTTTTATTCTCTGAAGTCCCAAGAAGAAAAGTTTTTAAATCAATGTCCTATAAGAGTGAGCTCTTTTAAAGAAGATTTTATGGTATCTGACATTTTGACACTTAGAACAATAAGCATTCTGATCACTTAACTAACATCTTTATTCCTTTTTCCAGGCAGATACACCTCCAGCATCAAGTAATTTTTCAATAAAGATTTCCAATGTGAGCATCTTAATTGTACTATTTATCTTGAACTAGTCATACATTTGAATAATAGTCTGTGTAGCTGGTAAATGATTACACACCAGATCTGAGAAACAGAGAAACTGGAAACCACAGGAGATACAGCAAATTAAAAAAAAAATTCTTTGAAAATTTATTGAACTGTTTAGTCTTTGTGGGAGCAAGCACTGTGTACTTTTCTGAGGGAAAATAAAAAACGTATTTTCAGGGTACCTTTTAATCATAGTTCAGATGCAGATCTAACAGGATTTATAACTTAATGAATGGCCAACTATTTCAGGCCTGCTTCAATGTTAAAAATTATTTTTTGGTGCTTCTTAGGCATGAATGATTGTATCCTCAATATTTAATAGTTCCTGAAACTTCTTCCTTCTCAAGGAGGCTCTGTATTAAGTAAACTGAAATACTCAAATTGCTCATAAAATACAGGGGTTGGTATGTGCAAACCCACTGCCGTTTTATATAAATGATTGGAAATCAGAGCAAAATTTCACAGGAGTAAGGTGACCCTTCCTTTGCTTCCAACCATAGAGACTACTGACAAATCGACATCATTTATTATAATCCTAGCAGGGTTAGAGGCTTTGGAACAAAACGTCATTTGGAGAACATCTGCCATGGGAACTGGATACCAGGAATTGCCCAATTCATTTGTTTTGGATATCCTCCAAGCTTTGTAAGAAGAAGGAGGAAAAAGAAGAGAAGAAAACTTTAAGCAGTTTCGAAATAATACGAGTTATCATACTAAGCAAAAGCCCTTTCAGCCACGTAATCTGGAGAGTCCATCATTACTAGTACTTAGACAGATAGAAAATATCTAAAGCAAATGGTACTATTTGCTAGACTCTTTGAAGCTTCAAACAGAAGAAGAGTTGTAGATTTAAGGTTGATATTTATATTTTTAACACTAGATCTTGGTCAGTTTTTGACTGCACTATAACTTAGAGCAGACCAAGAGTCTTCCAACTAAACAGTTCTGTTTTGAATAACATGAATAATAGCATTTTCTTTCAACAATTTTTTTTTTAGGTTCTGGACTACTTTTCTTAAAGAAAAAAATATTTTTTTTACTGCTCCCCTAGAAATTTGTGTTTAGAACAGCCTGATCTTTAACAAAGATTCTTGGATGATTTATAAGGGAAAAAAGTTGTCCAAAATGACTTAATGAAATCATTTAAGTATCCCATAACACTATATATCAATGTATTGCTGTGATATTGTTGTAGGAATCTCATAATCATATTCAATGTAGACAGAGGTATATTAGGATTAAGTACTAGTTAAATACTCTGAGAGGCCATAAACACAAAGCCAGACTGACCACTGACATCAGCATAAAATAGTGACCCTCATTGAATTTTCTTGCAATTTGTATAAATTCAAGAAGTTAAAACAAAACTGAGTCCAAGTTTTTTAGGCTTTATAACTTTGGAGTTTGCATAAAAATAAATGTCTGGAGTTTGAAGGTTTCTATCCCTTTTTGTTTTCTAACTCTCACAACTAAAGAAGTAAAAAAAATTCTGGGAAAATAAAAGTTTCTAATTTTCACTGGTCAAGTCCCACATGCTCATTCTTTCTTGACACAGGAATTGTTTCTGGTATGCAGAAGGAATTATCCCACGTTCAAAGGCTAAGCCTGTTTTACAGCCTATGGTTCATCTCTTAGAAAGATACACTTATCCACTGCATAACTACACTGAGTATCCAGCACATACCTTATAAGCCCAGGTCTTTGCTTTACTTTCAGAAGTATGTCTTGAAATGATGTTCTGCTCTATAGTCTCTTTGTTAAAGCAACAGTTAAATCACTACTTGTGACCTGAGTGCTAGAGAATAAATGGTCAGAACTTTTTACTGCAATCTGATGTTCTGTGTGCTGTGCCAATACATAGCACTGCTTTCACTCACATTATATTTAATACACTGACAGTCAGTCCTACGCACTCTAAGCTCCTGCATAGGGATCTTTAATCCCTTTAGATGTCTGCAGTAATTTACTCTATTATATGACAAAATGCTTGAAAAACAGAATTTTTACTTGGGTGAGCATAAATAGATATTATGTATATATATAAAATCATTTTTATACAGACTCATAGCTATTTTAAGGTACTAATCCAGTTAAGCTGAAGCTTTCTTTTGTCTCTTGATCATTGTGTGTAAGAAAAGAAAAATATACAGTACTTAACATGGCCTACCTATACAGTCATGTTTGTGGGTTCTAGCATAAATCAAATATAAATAATAAAGACTCTGCCTCCAGGCTGCACAGATTGAGATTGAGAAGATCCTTCCATGAATGCATAGGTTTTATGAAATTGAAACTTCTAACCATCTCCCTTGTAGTTGCTGGACCACTCTTCTCAAGCAGAGTCAGCAGATCTGGGAGAAATACTTCTGCTCAACACCTAACAGATGGGGCTGCTTAAGGCAAGACTGACTCAGCACTTGGCTACAGATATTTCAAAAGAGACTGGAAGATTTTGTTAGCTTTGACTTTCTCAGCTCAGAACGCTTTGACAATAACATGAGGGAATGACTTCTGCTTCATGAATTGGACTGAAGACTGGAAAAAAGCATCCTTGAGAGAGATTTGTTGCTCTCCTTGCAGTGATTGTCATTTCCTTTCTCACACACAATGTTTGCATCATGGCTCAACATTATTCTGCAAATAAGAATGAAGACGTCTTGTGCAAGAGAAAATTATTTATATTGATCACATAATCAATCCTGAAAGCTACTCATGACAATCATGTATAGCGGAGCCACTGAACTGGTCTGACAGATTATCATGCTCTACACCCATGAAAGAAATAGTCACTACCTTAGAGAACCTCAGTCAATAAGGAATAGAAACAGAATAGGTATTAAAGAAACGTTATACTTTCAAAACGTCACAAGAAGCATCATATTCCACTGGATATCATCTTAAATTCCAGCCCCATCCTCTTCTCTGAAGCTGACTTACTTGTAGACAAGCCAAATTATCTCTTTTTCATTTTCTGCCCTGTGTGTTTTCAGATAGAAAGTTCTGTGGGTCTGAGTTGTGTCTCACAGTGAATACACTTTGGAGACTTACTCGGTGTCAGAGGTTCTTACATGTTTTCCTAATAAAAATTAATATTAATGGATGATGAAACTGATAACGGACAAATATTCTTTAAATTATCTTTTATTATAATTTTTTATTTTAACAGCTGGCATGAAAGAGTGAGAGGTAGACATTCATTATAGTGCTGGCTCACTATCAAGATCATTTTCCCCCATTCCTACTCTTGCATTGTAGAACATGTCTTACAGAAATCACATGATACAAATCTCTTCTGTGCTTGCAAACTCCTTCACTTACAGGCACATAATACAAGCATGACTTCTGTTGCATTAATGCACTGGTTAAGTTTTCAGTTTATTAGAGTGGAACACAAATAATTCTGGCCTTGGGGCCAATGTTAGGAAATTCATTGTTGGACTTTGTTTTTCCTGTGTTCTCCCTTGCCTGTATTGGTTTATCTACTAACTCTTGCATATAAATTTTGGTTTACATAATCCCAGCTCAAGTCATATTTATATGGTATAACAAACACCTTGATCAAACTCCTATTCCTCTGACTTTACTGTAAAAAAAACATTCATTTGATGATGAATCATAAAAAACTGAAAATAGAAGAAAACAGTACATTATATTTCTAGGTCTAAGAACAATCTTACAGTGCAGAAGAAAATCATATGTAAAGCATATTGCAGAGAGAGAATGGTCCCTTACAAAAATGGAAAGTTGTGGTCACATGGTTAAGACTGACTCAACCATCTTAAGAGTGTATATTGTTCTAACTACTAACAATAGCTTCACCTACGTACTCCTTATGTCACTTCACTAGTCCCCAATTACCCTATAAAAAATTTCATTTCTTATGAATGATGTCACATGGGGAAAATAATGTTGAAATCTTCCATGTTTGTTATCAGATATAATTGCTTCACCTTCATAGCTGTAAAGTTATGTAGCTATTCCTCAAATCCTTCCTATACAAAACAATAACATGCCACCCAATGGAATGCTTTTGTTTAAGTTTCAATTCCTTAGCCAACTTGCAATCAGTAAGATTTCAGAAAAAACCCCATTCCCCATAAATTTATTTAATGTAGACTAGAAGTCTATTGTGTAAACTTAAATGCTTCAAAACAAGTAGATTTGATCACTACTGTAGTGTGGATTACTCATTTATCTCTTCTTCAGCTATTGTAAAATTTTTCAAAGGTGTTAAATGTAATCCATATCTCAGCATGCAGTGTTCTCTTCATGAGAATTTAGAGACAGGGAAAAGCTCAGTGATGGCATTTTCATTTCAGACATTCTTTTAAACCCAATCCAGGATAAAAGTTAAGCAAGAATTTTAATTTTCATGGTCATCTTTTAAAGACTCTCCATTTTAGTATAATAACATTTACTATAATGTATCACAGTACACAATAACATAAAATACTGTAGCTTTCATAACTCTTATGTCCAGGGAAAAATTACACTTGGAAAGTTATTCATATGTTCAAACTATTTCTTTAATATCTACGTAGTATTTCTAAAACAGGCAAAGCCTGGAGCATTTGAATGAGTGTTTGTGGATAGTCACAGGGATTCATTTGGCATTTCCTCCACAGGTGGCCTTTCTAGAAAAGGCCAAAGCCAATGAATAAGCTTTCATATAGAAACTGGCATCAAATATCTGTTTAGTGCAACACGTCATGCTTGAGATTTTCAAAATTGGCTAGGAGGCCAGAGATGTTTTGAGGAAAATATGAATAGATTAACAATTTTGATAGTTTGACTGTTCTGCATGTTATGATAGTAGGAAACATGTCTGATATTAGCTTCCAAGGAAAAATTCATGTCTAATCAATTATTCACTTCTGAACACCTTGACCTGATAATTTAAAGCCATAATCTGATTGGCTTGGACTTCTTTACCTCTCCTTTGCTTGTTCATACAGGTGCTTGTCTGACAGTGCACTGCTGAAAACACATTCTACTTTTGGTAGATGACTAAATGAGAAAATATACATCAATATAAAAGAAAAAGTTGACAGAAATCGGCTTAGATAAGGATTCAGAGAGCATATATCGAAGAACAAGGAATGTGTACAATTTCCAATGGTGAAATCAGATGCTGTGGATTAACTGATCTAATGTATCATTTTTGTCAAGGTGGAGAAACCTACTGTAGCCACTTCCATTCCT